>NW_027315834.1:46597370-46612370 GCF_026437365.1 Eucyclogobius newberryi | reverse complement strand
CCTCTTTCCCTCCCCCTCCCTCCCTCCTCTCTCTCTCCCTCTCTCCCTCTCTCCTTCCCTCTCTCCTTCCCTCTCTCCCCTCCCTCCTCTCTCCCTCTCTCCTTCCCTCTCTCCCTCCTCCCTCCCTCTCTCCTTCCCTCCCTCCTTCCCTCTCTCCCCTCCCTCCTCTCTCCCTCTCTCCCTCCTCCCTCCCTCTCTCCTTCCCTCCCTCCTTCCCTCTCTCCTTCCCTCCTCCCTCTCTCCCCTCCCTCTCTCCCTCCCTCTCTCCTTCCCTCTCTCCCTCCTCCCTCCCTCTCTCCTTCCCTCTCTCCTTACCTTTTTCCCTCCCTCCTCTCGCTCTCCCTCTCTCCCTCTCTCCTTCCCTCTCCCCCCTCCCTCTCTCCTTCCCTCCTCCCTCTCTCCATCCCTCTCTCCTTCCCTCCACCCTCTCTCCTTCCCTCTCTCCCTCCCTCTCTCCTTCCCTCTCTCCCTCCTCCCTCCCTCTCTCCTTCCCTCCCTCTTTCCCTCCCCCTCCCTCCCTCCTCTCTCTCTCCCTCTCTCCCTCTCTCCTTCCCTCTCTCCTTCCCTCTCCTCCCTCCCTCTCTCCTTCCCTCCCTCCCTCTTTCCCTCCCCCTCCCTCCTCTCTCTCTCCCTCTCTCCCTCTCTCCTTCCCTCTCTCCCTCCCTCTCTCCCTCTCTCCTTCCCTCTCTCCCTCCTCCCTCCCTCTCTCCTTCTCTCCCTCTTTCCCTCCCCCTCCCTCCCTCCTCTCTCTCTCCCTCTCTCCCTCTCTCCTTCCCTCTCTCCTTCCCTCTCCTCCCTCCCTCTCTCCTTCCCTCTCTCCTTCCCTCCCTCCCTCTTTCCCTCCCCCTCCCTCCCTCCTCTCTCTCTCCCTCTCTCCTTCCCTCTCTCCTTCCCTCTCTCCCCTCCCTCTCTCCTTCCCTCTCTCCCTCCTCCATCCCTCTCTCCTTCCCTCCTCCCTCTCTCCTTCCCTCCCTCCTCTCCCCTCCCTCTCTCCTTGCTGGTCTCTGCAGGAGGTGTGGACAGGCGCAGGTTTGTGAGGCTCAGATCGATGTGTTTGAAATGCCAGGCTGCAGAGGAGCCGTGGCACCGGCCGGGCACAGACATTCGTTTGTGTTTTGAGGCTTTCATTCTCTGCACCGAGCGCCCGTCGTTATGGTCCAACAGTATCTCTGAGCCTTCCACACGGTCCCACTGTGCACAGATGCAGAGATGATCACAAACATGGCCCCAGAAGACCGCTGAGCGCTCACTGCAGCTTTGTGATCAGATGTTTAAGGATTCAGCTCACGATGCACGTTTAAAGATGTTTAAGAGCATTCACATAAGACACTGACATTTTAACTGTAGAGGTCTTGTAGCGGTCTCGTAGAGGTCTTGTAGAGGTCTTGTAAGAGGTTTTGTGTTGGTCTTGTTATAGGCCTCTTAGAGGTCTTGTTAGAGGTCATGTAGAGGTTGTGTAGAGGTCTTGTTAGAGGTCTCGTAGAGGTTGTGTAGAGGTCTTGTTCGAGGTCTTGTTCAAGGTCGTGTCGAGATTTTGTTAGAGGTCTCAGAGGTCTTGTAGAGGTCTTGTTAGCGGCCTTGTAGAGGTCTTGTTAGCGATCTTGTTACAGGTCTTGTAGAGGTCTTGTAGAGGTCTTGTTAGAGGTCTCGTAGAGGTGTTAGAGGTTATGTAGAGGTCTCGTAGAGGTTTCGTAGAGGTCTTGTTAGAGGTTTGTGGAGGTCTTGTAGCGGTCTCGTAGAAGTCTTGTAAGAGGTCTTGTAGTAGTCATGTTAGAGGTCTTGTTAGAGGTTTCGTCGAGGTCTTGTAGAGGTCTAAACTGGTGTTGTACACCATAAAACAAAATATTTTGCTGTTTGCTAAAGACAAATTGCTGCAGTTTTTCAGTTTTTCCCAGTGTGCACTTTTGAAGGAAATATCTGTGAAATATTAGACGTGTAGTTTCGTGTAGAGGGATTCTGTACAAAGTACTAAATGTATCACGTCTATAGGAGCGAGTCGTAATCCCTCATTCGTCCAGGGGCCCTCACGCAGCCCAGGGTCGGATAAAAAGATCAGTTCTCAGACTAGACCCACAGATTGAGCATTGAGTTTTTGGATAAAAGTCTAAACTCCAAGAATCCCTAACATTTCAGAACATGTTTGTAGATGTCTAAACGCAGCAGGTTTTGCACATAATATTTTGTTGTTTGCAAAGGAAGAACATGTAAACGCATTTTGATTTGCAATATTCTTAGTTCATTTTGACTTGACACGTTTGGCCATTTGCTGAAACACAACAGCTTTATACCGTGTCTAAAGTGACATAAATAAGTTGGATTGATACAGACACATATAAACAATTTTAATGAGCCTTCAACCAAGTTTCAGAGATCTCCCAGTTCTTATCTTGCTCAGAGTTGCATTTTGAGTGTTTCTGCCATTTAGCAATTCCACGGTATAAATATGTTATGGCCCCATAAACCTGTCCCAGATCAACGCTCTCAAGAAGCTCGACATGACTCACAAACAAACAAAGTATTTATATCACAATAATACCTCACTCAATAATCGATACCACAACAAACTATCTTAAAGTTCTCCATCTGACAGAAACATGTGAATATTACTGTATATATTTCTGATTTTATTCATGCTTTTCCTTTGTCAGTCTCAATTAGCCTTGATTTAGTCTCGGTTTATCTCTAGTAAAGCGCCCCCTACAGGTCGGACGACTCTTTGAACTAAAATGCAGATAAGATATATTCATTTAAACTTTTGCTTAAAATTATCAAGCCAATTTTTGAGGTTTATAATTTCACTTCCTGTTTGTAATTGATGACATCACACTAGGACATTACCGAGCAAACACTGGGCCAAAACTCATCTAATGTCATATCTGTTTTAATTTGACAAATAAAAATACATGAAAGCAACTTTATTTTGTTGAATTAATGTTTAAAGAGTCAAAAAAGTTGCTTTTTTTCCATAAATTCTGCATAAACTTTGACTGAAATGAGTGTCCCTGGTGTGATGTCACTTCCTGTCATTTTTTCCACAGATTTTTCAACGTTTTCTCCACAAATACCTACTCGACTGGTGTAAAACTATAATGTATAAGTACAACAGGTATAAACACACCAAATAAAGCCAAAATGAGAAAATAGTAAAAACCTGTCATAGGCACTTTAAGTTTTTATGAGTTTTAACAACACATCGACAAGGAACACATCATTTATTTAGTTTAAGTATTGAAAATAAACATCAAAAAGTATATTTCGATTTTTAAAAACGCCGTATACTTTCCGATATCGTTCAGCCCCGCCTCTAAACAACATCGTACGAGTCGTGCCTTTCCTACTGCAAACGCGGCACAGTTTTGCCTTGGCGTCTCTGCACATTTGTTCATAACGGTGACGGAGGACCCAAAGGTGCTCCCTCCTCTTCATCACGTCTCTCTAATGCGATGCTGATAAGAAAACGCAGAGCTGCTGTTTGTCTAAATCCCCCTCTTTCTCCCTCTTTCTCCCTCTTTCTCTCTCTTTCTTTCTCTTTCTCTCTGTCTCTCGCACAGATAATAATACGAGCCTCGGTATTTGAATGCAAATGGCTAAGTTCAGTTTGCTGTGACGCTGTGTGTGTTGTGTCCAGTCAATTAACCCCGTCCCCGTCCAAATTCACTCACTCCTTCTATCTTGTCCTCCCTCCTCGCCCTCGTCTCCTCGCCCTCGTCTCCGCCCTCGTCTCCTCGCCCTCGTCTCCTCCCTCGTCTCCCTCCCTCTCTCGCGGCCTCTTTCCGCCTCACTTTCTCCATCTCTTTCTCTCCTCCCTTTCTCCCCCCGTTTAACCGGAGCCGGCACTTTTCACCTGACTGTGCCGTTTCCATGGCAACAACAGCCAGGACCCTTTTTTTTTTCTTTTTTTCTTCTCTCTCTCTCTCTCTTTCTTCAGTGGACGACAAAATTAAATGTCACTTTGTTGCTGGGCGAGGGCTATTTTGCAAACAAACAAAAACCCATAAAATGCAGTAGATATGAAGTATTTTATTTGCACAAAAGGGACATTTGTCTTCTGTGTTTGATCCGTTCTTCAGTGGCGCTGGGTCGGGGGCAGTGGGCGACCCGGGGAACCATCTCTAAAAGTTCCTCTGTGATGAGGCACTCAATGCAGCTGGTGTCACTGGTAGAACATGCAAACTCAGAAACGCACAGAAAGCCTCACCTGTACCAAAACAGCTCCAGGAACTTTTCAAATCCTCTTGTTCATTCTTGCTATTTATATTGGGCACACTAAAGCTGTACTGAAAATATTTGTTTTAAATTAAATGTAATTAAATTTAATTGAATTTAATTATTCATTTATTTTTAATTTCATTTTTTTCATGTATTTTTTATTTTATTTTATTTATTTTATTTATTTTATTTATTTTATTTATTTTATTTATTTTATTTATTTTATTTATTTTATTTATTTTTATTTTTAATTTATTTTGTATTATTTTATTTGTTTCATTGTTTAATTATTTTTTAAAGTATATATTTATTTTGTTTAATTCAATTTTCATTTTATTCATTTTATTTTAACCTTTATTTTACCAGGCAAAACATTAGGAACAGATTCTTATTCACAAAGTTGTTTAACTGGAGAGCACCCAAGGGGACGGGAGAGGCAGTGACATTTTGCTTTAACTAAAATACACATCATTCATGTAAAAATGTCCTTTAGTTTACTTTTAACAGCAAAAAGAGAGTAAATCAAAGACTCCAGTTTTAGCAGATTCTGAGCTGAATTCCGATCATTAGCAGCAATAAATCAGAACTACATGAGGCCGCGAGAGGAACTGTCCTTGGGAACCTTTAGTCTGATGAGCTGTGAGTTCTGGGTGTTGTATCTGGAAGAAGAAGACTCTTGTTGCAGCAGCAGATGAAGCTCGACCGGAGTGAGACCATCGGGGTTTTAGATGAACATCAGCCAGAGCATGCTGGGACGAGACGGCGAGAGTCGACCAGACACTGATGTTTAACAAGGGCAAAATGTCATGGCGACGATACAGATCGATACAGCGCATGCTCATGGTGATACCTTCAACTCATGTGAAGTGATTATTAATTGCTGCTGTCCAGTGCATTAAGGTGGAAGCATCTGACCTGAACAAGTGAATTACTCATAAATCAATTGTGGTCTGATATCGAGGGCTCTGTGCACATGGAATCCCAACGCGTTTTATTATTTACTATGAAAAACATCAATAAAATGACCTTTTAAGACCCTTTTTGAGGGGAATGCTTCATGTAATGAGTATTGTGAGGTTACTGCTTCAGACTGTATTAAATGCATGAACTGTAATAGTTATCGCACTTTTGTTTGTGAAAGACAAGAGCAGAACAGCAAAAGGAAATAAATACATTAAACTAAAACATTAAACATAAAACATTAAGCTAAAATTACCACGTTTATGACTTTGGAATTGATCTAAAACTTCAATCAAACAGCACCAGACCAACAATCAACTTCACAAAGATGTATGACTAATTGCTCAGATCTACGCACAGATTAAGGCCTGAGTCGTTTCTAACTCCTGTGCCTTTGGTGTGGTTTGCCCTCCAGAGTCGGTGAGGTCCGTCCCCGTGTCCGGCCTGAACGGCGGCTCCCTCAGCGGCTCGGTCTCCTCCAGCCTGAGCGGGCAGCAGCTGACCTCCTCCATCCCCTCGCCGACCTCCTCCAAATCCTGGCGCAGCAAGTCCATGAACCTCAAGCACAGCGCCACGTCGTCCATGCTGGCCAGCCCCACGCACTCGCCCACCCAGGAGAGCGGGCACCAGGCGGGCGCGGGCTCGGGCGCAGTGCCGCCGCAGAGGTCCATGCTGGAGAAGTTCAGGCTCATCAACCCCAGGGCGGGCTCCAGAGTCTCCCCGTCCGTGGTGGAGATGGCGCTGCAGGAGGAGGACGATATGTCGGAGTACGGCGACGAGGGCGTCACGGCAACCAGGTACGGGGCGTGGTGTTGGGTGAGGCGGCTCGTTACGGGGCGTTGCTCATTGCATCATCATGAGAGGGTTGAACATTCAGAAAAGGTGTGTGGCCTTTGTTGCACTGCATGTTGAATTCAGATCGTCCAACGCAGCCGATGCACGATAAGCGAGCTTTGCCGATATTTCTGGGCCGATTTGAATATTTTACTCAAATTATATGATCTAAAATGTCCAAAAAAAGCTCTATTTTACTGCAAATCCATAAGAGAGTTGTAAAGTCACATTTGGTGCAGTGCCTTATTCGCACCAAAGAGTTCCAAAAAGGCAAAATGGCTTTCATTTAGTCTGTTTTTCAGCCAAACTAACTTATTGGCTCATGTTTATTTAAGATATTTAAGGTCCATAGCAAAGTGTAAATATCTGTCCTTTTTAATTCAAGAACCTAAACTAGCATATATATTGTTCCAAATACAGACACAAAGACAAGGAGAAGAATACAGTGGTTGAACGGCCCTAGTTCTAGGAAGATGCGGGTTGAATGCTAATGTGTAGCTAGCGTCGTCGCGCTGTATTTTTACATCTACAGAACAATGTAGGCGCAAGACTATGTCACCAACGTCTAAAATAACACAATTGTGACTCGACTTGAATCAATTGTGCTTAAAATTGACATAATTTGCCAGGAAACTAATTCAAATTCGAATTTGAAAAAGTTGAAAAAGTTTCGTGATGAATCGTCAGTTTCTCACGCCCACTCGATGATACTTCTACATTTATGCCACTGTACTGATTATGCGTCTTTTTTAATTGCTTTCTCACGTTTTTATCGCTCAAACACAAACCTGAACACCACATTCTTACCTTGAGTCTCTTTGCTTGTTTCATGTCATGTGGTGGCAAAGTGCACCCTAAAAAGTCTCCTGTGTCCAGAGTTATAACAAATGACAACTTTGCATTATTGTGACATTTTTTGCGTTTGCTGACATCACTAATTGATAAATAGTAGTTTATTTTAACCTTATCTTTTCCTCTCACAGCACTGCTCCAGCCAAGCAGCCCCCACCCAAGACCCAAACGTCCTCCATCGCCGCCTCCGGCAAAACGTCCTCCACGTCGTACTCCAAGTCGAGTAAAACCGCAGCTTCCTCCAAGGACAAGGAGGACAAGGGCAAGTCCGGGAAAACCTCGAAGGAATCCTCATCGTCCCCCAAAGACGACAACGCCTCGGAAACCTCCAAAAAGAACTCCAAAATCGGCAGCTTCATCCCCAAAGGCGGCAAATCGTCATCAGCAAAGAAAGAAACCAGCACTTCCACGACGCCTTCCACCGGCATCCCCAAACCGGGACTCAAAGGGCCCTCGGCCGCCTCCAGCAAGTCGCAAACCCAAGCCTTAAACAGTAGCGGGAACCTGCGCGGTGCGGACGGGGAACGGGCCAAGCTGAGCAAAGCGGGCCAGAGCGGGAGCTTCTACATCCAGAGGTCCTCCACGGGCGGGTCGGAGGGGAAGAGGACCAGCCTGACCTCGTCCACCAGCACCTCGGCGCTGTCCGGGTGCGGGACGGGAGGAGGGCTAGGGTCGGGAGGAGGGGCGGGTCAAGGGGGCAACGGGGTGGTCCAACTGCCCCAGCAGCAGCAGCACAACCATCCCAACACGGCCACGGTGGCTCCGTTCATGTACAGGTAAGAAAGTACAGCTACTTAGACTCAATCGTATCCACGTTGTCCATTTTGTCCTCCATAGGTTAGTCTGTGTTTGTCTGTGTTAGTCTGTGTTTGTCTGTGTTTGTCTGTGTTTGTCTGTGTTTGTCTGTGTTTGTCTGTGTTTGTCTGTGTTTGTCTGTGTTTGTCTGTGTTGGTCTGTGTTGGTCTGTGTTTGTCTGTGTTTGTCTGTGTTTGTCTGTGTTGGTCTGTGTTTGTCTGTGTGTTGAACTACAATGACGTGGCCGTATTTCAGAGTTGGTTTTACCCAGTTCAAGCCTGATATCCACTGCACAGTTTTGTTTTTTGTCCTAAAAGATGTTTGGATGTTACAGCTCCAGGCGCTGTTGGGTGAGGTCACTGTTGTGGTTAGCAGAGGCTAGCGCTTCATGCTAGCATTTGTGCGTTTGTAAAAGTGAGTAAATGACAAAGAAACGATGGACATTTTTGCGGCCGAGCTCCTCTGCGGTTGCTTTTGGCGCCGGTGCTCTACGGTTGGCAGAGATTGATCGTAGACACGGCGGGAGGCGGGGCTCAAGGCCAAGGCCCGCCGCCCACCGCACGCTGCACGCCGCGCGGCGCCTCAGGTCGTCTAACGCGCCTCGAGCGTCGTGTGTGGCGCTGCAAGGCTGAAACGCACTGAAATAGACTCATTTAGATTGATTTTGTTGTCGCTTTGTTGTTGTTTTAAGGTGTGTTTAAGCTGTTCCAACATATTTTTGCTTGTTTTATCGTTGCCAGGTCAGGTATGGCGTGGTGCGACATTCAACTTATCTAGCGTTTGTTTTCCACAGCTACCGATGTTTTCAGTGCTTAAAAAACCCTTGAAATATAGATCTTATGTCTTTTATCGCACCCAGATTCTTGTGTAACCTTCATGTGGGTGTTTGAAAGGTGCTGCTGAACATTTGCACCGTCAGGCTCTGTAAATGCTACGCCAACAGTAAATAAATAGATACATTATACAGTAGGTACATTATGTGTTGGCAGTTCCACCGTCAAGAAAAATGCCGTGTTATAAGAAGATGTATTTTTGTTCAGTGCCACTTTGGGGACGAATACGCATTTAGTTCCAGTTTAATTCTGCCGAGAACATTTTACAACTGATTTAGTCTTGAAATTTAGTCTAGAAGAATACTATGTATTTAGTACGACAATACTGAATATATCTGCATAACAATATATTTTGTAACGTGTTCCGTCACTTGGTCCAATCAGAGTACTGTATTCTGAATACTCAGAATACTTTCACATGGAGTTGCTTTGTATTATAGTGTGAAAATGTGACATAAGATTAAAATGCAGCTTTTTGTTCATGTTTCATCGCTTGTTCTGCATTTATTGATATGACAAGAGAATGATTATCACAAAGTAAAGGAGTAAATGCACATGCACTCACTATAAGAGCTGTGCCTAAATATTGTGCTCAAATATCACGAGTACAATATGCTGAATACCTCCAAAATAACGTGTGAATGAAGCGGAATACAGTTACTATAAATAAGTATTCTGAATATGTATTTCCGGTGCTTGTATTCTGTTACTAAATCAATAAAGTAGTAGTAGTAGTTATAGTCCTGCTTTTGCCCTACTTAGTCTAGCCCTGTTTTAGAACTGGTTTACCTCCAGTTTTTGACAGTTGTGGTTTAGTCTTACTTACTGCGTGACTAAAGCACATGACCATTTAAAGGTGCAGAATGTAAGTTTGTGCTGTGGCAAGAAAGAAGGAAAGACAGCACGTCCGGAACGCCCTCTTGGGCTTTCAACAAAGATAAAAGAGTCAAAAAGCAGAGCAAAAAGGAAACGGAAACGAGGAGAAATTGTGTCTGGTCCGTCTGAAAAACGGAACTAAACTGAAGCGGTCAACACGTGATGACGGGTGCAAGGAAACTCCTTCATCCCAAGGACAAGATGCACACAAAAAAACAAAGTATTCTCGCACTGAGTGTTGGATTGGAGAGACACAAAGGCTGTAGACACTCGTATTCTGGTTTACAATCAGCTGTGCGTTTTCATCCAAACGCCACAAAAGCGAGATAAAAAGTGTAAACCGGGAGAAGGGATGGTTTAAAAGAAGAGTGAAGGAGGCGATTTATGTTAAAGAAAACCCGTCTTTCAAAGGGAATGTCTGAGATACAACCTCCCCTCCAGCTACAATAGCCTCATAAAACCACGGCATGAGACTTAAAGGTGTAATGGACGATTTTTTGGCCCAAATCTGAGTGTCCTCTGAGTGTCCTCGTGGCGTGGACTGCCGATTAGTCCTGCCACGTGTCAATCATAAAACGCACCTACTGCTCACCTGCAGAGCCTGGTTCACCTGCAGAGCCTGGTTCACCTGCAGAGCCTGGTTCACCTGCAGAGCCTGGTTCACCTGCAGAGCCTGGTTCACATGCAGAGCCTGGTTCACCTGCAGAGCCTGGTTCACCTGCAGAGCCTCGTTCACCTGCAGAGCCTGGTTCACATGCAGCCTCGTGCGGCTCGTCCCCTGAGAGCAGCACGTTTCCCTGTACCTAAGCGCATTGATCTATCATAATATAGTTCCCTCAGTGTATGGGACAAAATGAAGACAGAGAAAGACAGTTCGAGCTGACGCAGAAGAAGACGGAAATCCACAGGAGACGAGAGATGCGATGTGATCCGTCGCGCTGATAAATAAACACTTCTCAAATAGCTGAAAAATCGTCCATAACGCCTTTAAAGAAGAAAAATCAACTTCTAGAATCGCATTATAATGTTTTACTCACTCACAGTTACATTTAGTTGTATTTGAATCATGCGTATTTGAGTGATTCTCCCGCAGATACGCGCCCACTGCCTTTTCGTACTTTGTTATATTCTTCAAACGGTGACAGGCGTAGGCAGCGTTTCGTAGCATTTTGGCACAAATTTAAACAGATCTACCGCTCGCTATCGAGAACCGTGGCTCTCGAAAGGGCGACGTCTTTTTTTTTAGGTCGTTTTAGATCAATATTACAATTTAAGAACGTAATGAGTCACAGTTTTCATAGAGTTGAACTACTACGAACAGCAGAGAAAAGCACAATAGCGACGCAGACTGTAAGAGTCAAACTGTCACGACTTGTAAACGAGGGCGGGGCAAGTTTCAGTTGAACCTCCCCCTTTGGGCAGGATCCAATCAGAGCTCAGGAGAGGAGTTTAAAAGTTTGCTGCTCAAACGATGTGCCTCAGATTGAAAATGAAGTCGAAACAGTGTCCAAATGACAAACTCCGGACACTTTTACCTCAGCGCACCTTCAAACCTCCGAACACGTCGCTTCTTGCTTCCGTTTCCCGCCGTTTAAACGTACTGCGCCGTTAATACCGTGAGTGCATTCGCTCCGGCAGTCCTGCAGCTCCAAATACGTCCCGCAAAATACACCAAACGATACAGGAAACACGATTTGGGGGAGTTTATTCTGGTTCTCCTTCTCGGCATTCGTCACAGGCGCGGCGAGGACACGAGTCTAATCCTGCCGGGACGACTCTCTTTTTTTATTTATTTTGCTTCCCGTCTGATCTGCCAAACTCTGCGTGAAGCCTTTGTGCGGCGAGAGAAAGAGAGCGATGAATCCGGGCTCTGAGCGGCGCTCGATCCCGGGCCGCGCTCGGCTGAACGCACCGTCAGCAGGGCCTCGCTCGCAGCCGTCTCCGCTGAGGTTAAGCACGACTTTAATCCGTTGTGTTTACGCCGTTCAAATGCAGCGGCGGTGCGCTCTTCTGCACAGACGGGACGGGGTTTTTACAATGACGCGGCGTAAAGACTCGAAAGCATTGACGGGATCAGTGAAATGTTAGATAATGTGCTCATAATCGATCTAAATCTAAAATGGATTAAATGTGAGTTTTTATTGTTAACATGCGTCACGCATGTTATGGCATCACGTTTCGTAGTCTATCCTAAGTGTATAATTGATAATAATAATAAGGGTTGTGCAACACCCTTAACATAATAGTTAAGAAATATCACCCAGACCTTGGACCCCCTCGCCAACCCGGAAATGCAGATGGCTTGGTTTGATATTCGCCCCCACCCTTGCGAAGAGCCATCTGGCTCCCCCGCCCAACCCGTGACGTAGTCTCAGAGAGCGTGTGTGCCCCGCCCAACCCGTGACGTAGTCTCAGAGAGCGTGTGTGCCCCGCCCACCCGTGACGTAGTCTCAGAGAGCGTGTGTGCCCCGCCCAACCCGTGACGTAGTCTCAGAGAGCGTGTGTGCCCCGCCCACCCGTGACGTAGTCTCAGAGCGCGTGTGAGCCGGCCCCACAGCTGTGTGCTGTAAAGCTCCGCGGTGCGCCGCTCCGCGCGAGTGAGTGAGAAAGAGTCTATTTTGAGGCTAAATAAAACTGGTGTTACTTCTAAAGCGTGCGCAGAACAGATATATATATATATATATATATATATATATATATATATATATATATATATATAAGTCTTTATGTCCATCGCGCTCTTATTTCCTGGTTTTTCGGTATCGGATTGAACTTTTCTCCATTTTCAACGGCCAAATAAACCTTCACCATTGTGATAAAAGTAAAGAGTGCGATATCATTAATGTTTTGGGTCTCTTTGAGCCGTGTTTCCTCGTAAATCGAAGCAGAAAAACTCCGGAGCTTGTAGGGAGACACGGGAGTCTGGAGCAGCGCGGAGCCGGGGGGAAGGAGGCGGGAGGCGGCAGGCGGGAGGGTGAGGGGGGTGGAGAGGGGGGAGGGGGAGGGGGGATGGTGACGCGTGCCTGTGGGTATGACGCGGTCTTGCCCCACCGCCCGTCAGTTTGGAGATTGGAGGAAAGGAGATAGTCTGTAATATAGCTAAACACTGCGGGAATCAATCAAAAAAACACTCTGGGTACATATATGAAGCACAAATAGTAATGTGTAAGAAGGTTAAAAGCTCTGAAAAGTCGATTTTGCATGTTATGGGACCTTTAAAGTGCAGATGACAGGTTTTTACGATTATTGAATTTTTACTTTATTTGGTGAATTTATACCTGTTGTAAATATAAATGATAGTTTGACACCGATCGAGCAGGTATTTGTGCAGAAAACGTTTAAAAATCTGTAGAACATGACAGGAAGTGACATCATACCAGGGACATTCCAGTCTAAGTTTATGCAGAATTTACACAAAAAAACAACTTTTTTTACTCTAGAGTAAACATTAATTCAACAAAATAAAGTCACTCTCATTTTTTTTATTTGTCAAATTAAAAACAATAGTGACATTAGATGTGTTTTGACCCAGTGTTTGCTGGGTAATGTCCTCGCGTGATGACACCAATTACAAACAGGAAGTGACATTATAAACCTAAAAAAATGCTATTCTGGGACAATTTGTTATAATATTTTTTAGCCACATTCAAAATATATGAATCTTAAGTGCATTTTAGTTCAGTGAGTCGTCTGACCTGTAGGGGGCGCTTTAAACGTTATTGTCATTGCATATATATATATATATATATATATATATATATATATATATATAGATGAATACATAAACACACACATGATCAACTAATACTGACAAAAATATATATGTAGATTAATAGTTATCTGGATTATACAATCTCAAACACATGAAAAGCCATTTTTAAATCAAACAATCAGATTTTCATCAATAATTTGTACATATTCTCCATCTAAAAGCCCAGTCATGATATTTTATACCATTATTTAATTGATAAAACCTTAAAGTGCAATAGAAATAATAATGAAAAACTGTTTGACTGGTCAGCCAATCAAAAAAAACAATTAGAATAATCGTAAGTTGCAGCCCTAATACAAACAAGCAAACATAATAATACACACACACACTGTACACACACAGATTAATGTCATCCAGATGAATAAATACATAAATGAAATATAACGTAATAATATTAATGTACTCCTATATTTAATACATTCTGCATACTTATTTTTTGTTTTAATTTGAAGTGAAGTGTGAGAAAGTGCTCTTGGCGTCTGATTATTGGCTTCATTAACTTCCTTAAATGTTGGTCTTCCTCCAGGACATAACTTCTGTGCATAATTGGCCTCGCGCTGCAGAAAACCTCGTCCAAATGTGTCGCGGTTTCAGTCGTCCGGTCCAGCGCTGGCAAAAGTCGCCCGTCGTTGGCGTCGCCGCTCGCGTCCCGTCACGCCAACTTTTACTTTTACACAATCTGGTCCTCGTGGAGACGGTCTGGAGCTATTTGTGATTTTATTTTCGATTAGGGATTAGCGCCGCGCAGACGATCACATGTGATTACGGTTATGGCGTCAATCAAATCCCAAATGGTGCGTTCAAAAAGAAAAGGTTCTGAATGGATGAATAAATCGCCCCTCGAATGAAGAATATTAAAGCTTCATTGAGTCATGACCAAAACTGTCGTGATCGGGGCGGCGACAGAGAGGAGTATCCCAATAACGATATTCGGACGATATTATGTCAACTCAACGGAAATGTGTCTTTAACGCATTAGTGGAGGTTTAATTATCAGACAAATGTGAAATGTCAGTCAAATGAATCTCAAAAGTGCAGAATAATCCTCTTTTGATGTCAGAGCTCAGTCCAGACGATACAACTGAATCTTCTTCTACAACAGAACTCTTCTGGACGAATGAGGGATTACACCCACATCAGTCAAATACACATTTTGGTCGACCTGTTTGGTCCTGTTTCGGTCCTGTATTTTCCTGTTGAGTCCTGTTTGGACCTGTTAAGTCGTGTTTTGGTCCTGTTTGGTCCTGTTTGGTCTTGTTTGGTCCTGTTTCATCTTGTTTGTTCCTGTTTTGGTCCTGTTGGGTCATGTTTGGTCCTGTTTTGGTCCTGTTGGGTCATGTTTGGTCCTGTTTTGGTCCTGTTTCGGTCCTGTATAGTCCTGTTGTGTCCTGTTGGGTCTTGTTTGGTCCTGTTGGGTCATGTTTGGTCCTGTTTTGGTCCTGTTGGGTCATGTTTGGTCCTGTTTTGGTCCTGTTTCGGTCCTGTATAGTCCTGTTGTGTCCTGTTGGGTCTTGTTTGGTCCTGTTTGGTCCTGTTTTGGTCTTGTTGGGTCGTGTTTTGGCCCTGTTTTGGTCCTGCATGGTCCTGTTTGGTCTTATTTTGGTCCTTTTGGGTCCTGTTTTGGTCCTGTTGGGTCCTGTTTGGTCCTGTTTTGGTCCTGTTTTGGTCCTGTTTGGTCCTGTTGGGTCTTGTTTGGTCTTGTTTGGTCCTGTTGGGTCTTGTTTGGACCTGGTTTAGCCTTGATGTTGGATTGATCCTCCTCTGGTTCAGTTCTGGTCTTGTCCAGGTTTAGCTCTGGTTTAGTTCCGGTTGACATGTGCTGTGCAGTGTGAACGCAGATTTAGACCTGGTTTACTTTAGCTTTACGAT
>NW_027315834.1:46569870-46592370 GCF_026437365.1 Eucyclogobius newberryi | reverse complement strand
CAAATACAGTCAAATAAGTACAAATACAGTCAAATAATTACAAATACAGTCAAATAAGTACAAATACAGTCAAATAATTACAAATACAGTCAAATAAGTACAAAGAAAGAAAAAAGAAAGAAAAAAAAAGAAATCGGACTAAATGGGACTAAAAAATAAAACAAACAACAACAACAAAATGAAATAAATAAATAAACAAACACTTTCCAACTGAAAACAAATTATAAATTGGACTTAATGCGCCAAAAACATTTTTAAATTAAAATGTATTAAAATAGAAAAACTTCAAGAAATTGGACTAAATGGGACTAAAAACTGAATAAAATAAAAAAAACTTTGCAACTGAAAAATAATAATAAATTGGACTAAAGGGGACTTTTGTTTTACACTTTGTGCGTCATATCTTTCTTTTTTCTTTGGATGCCACACCCACTGTACCTACATTATTACTTTCAATTCAGCTTAGTTTTGTTTTATTCTGATCCGGCCCTTTTTGTTTATGCTGTTTCGAGTATTTTTTATTTTATTTCGTCGATTACCAAACTTGCATCATCACAATCTCCACGGCGACCCTTAAAGCAGAGTGACCGGTCAGCACGAGTGCATGTCGCTCAAAGGATGAACAATAAAACCCCTGTCATGGTAATAACGTGTGAGCAGTTCTCATCTTCCGCAGCGTGAGCCATAGACTCTCATATTGAATCGTGAAGTCAAATACACGGCGTAGACTTCCTAACGAATCGTGCGGTGACTTTGCCCGTGCGGTCGGCCCATGGCGAGGTGCAGAAGTGATGGCGACGGCCCCAAGGATGCGGCGCGGCAAATGGAGCGGCGACAACACATCTGTAACACTTAGCGAACGGCGAAGTTTGTGCGTCGGAAGACCTGCCCCTGCACCGAGAAGAAGAACGCTCATTTTCTGTTCCACACTTTGTACAGACGCGCTGGAACGTGTCGCGCACCAAAGCTCGCAGACGGCTCCCGTGTGGTAATTAGGAACTGTAGACGCAATTACAGTAGAGTATAGTAATTACGCACTTTAAAAGGCTCGTAGAATCTTAATGAAAACCTTAGTTATCTCTAAGGTGCACTGTGTACCTTCTGGTGGAGGGTGTGTACCTTCTGGTGGAGGGTGCCCCGCCTGCTCGTCGCCATGGAGAGGTTATTGCTTTGCTTGGAAGGCTCCACAAACTTAAGGCTCATTCATGTTCCATTTACGTACGTAGTCAGACATGCGTTCACCGCGTTCGTGCAGGTTTTCTGTCAAATAACTACCCGGAAGTCAGTTAGAATTTGCCGAAACGGAAGAAAAAATTGTCTTAGATCACGCGAGAGCCAAGAAAACGAGGTGAGAGAAGCCTTTTTGGTTTTGCAGCTTGTTCGACACATTTTAAAACGTTGAGCTTCGTGTGATGGGACGGACAGCATGAGCGCGAATGAGCATAAACCAGCCAATACGCAATGTCGTGGCGATGTTATACAAATGTGGCAAACACCCAGACGTTTTTGACCATTGTCAGAAGCAACACAAAGCTAAGTAGTGGCAGAGAATGGGAGAAAATGTGATGGTGTCCTTAGAGTGGCGCAGTGGTTTAAGGTGTCGCACGTACCGTTTGCACGTCGTGTTTGCTTCCGGGCCTCGACCATTCGCCAAAACGACTCTGTCCCAGGGCTATTCAACTTAATTACCCCAGTCAACACGCCAACAACAAGATTTCGGCTCTTGCAAAATATCCCCAACACCGTTTTAATCGATTGTTGATACACATAACTGCTGATTGATTGGATTTTTGTGAGAAATGACGCACAAAATGGTCTTCCAACATTGATCCATCCAGAACCGAACCAGAATTAAACTAGGATTAGACTAGAACCAAACAGGTCTGATCCAGGACTAATCCAGGAGGGAAAAACAGGTCTAAAGCAGAGGACTAAACCAAGACCAAACCAGGGTTGTGGCCGTAAGTTGAATAGTCCTGCTCTGTTCTGTCTAAAAACACTTTCAGGTAAAAAAAAAAGAAGAAAAAATAAATGAAAGTGTAATAGCATCCAAGAGTGCCTTCAGGTGTTCATGACAAAACTAACTACCTCAGAACCAGCGATTCCAACCGTTCTTCTGTAATAGAAAACAACAGTGGTCATATCATTTGGCGTCCTTGAAAGCCGCAGGCAGGAGTCGACGTGCGGCTGTCGTCGGGCGTTATGAACGACAGGACAAATAAAGCGCGCGGTGATGGATCGAAGTCGAAGGAGCTCCGCGGTCTCGCCGTTGATCCACGATAAGCCATGTCTCGGCTGTTTAGCTCCTCGAGACAAGCCTTTAATTAAGTCGTGGACAGAGAGAAGCGGCGGGGGAGGTGTGGGGGAGGTGTGGGGGAGGCATGGGGGAGGCGGGGGAGGCATGAAGGAGGCGGGGGAGGCATGAGGGAGGCGTGGGGGAAGCATGGGGGAGGCGTGGGGGAGGCGGGGGAGGAGAGGCGGACCTTACGGAGAGGTGCACAGTACGTTAGTTGAAATATTGAAAAAGCTGCTTACTGTTTTCTCAAAAATGACGCCGGGAGTTGCGTTTTGTTGCGTTCGTTCGTGTTTAAAGGCGCCACTTTTCTGGGGGAGACGTTATCCCTTTACCCTAGAATATTCCACGTATGGCATTAAACATGTCTGTCTCCATGGTGACGAGCAAGTAACGTATCCAGGCCAAGTTAAGGGTCAGATCTGCGGCGCTGCAACCCACTCGCAGTAAAAATGACTGTTTTTCCATGTGTTTTTGAGCGATAAAAAACACGCGTTGATTGCCATTCTGTGGAACATTCATAGAAAAAGAAAAGACGTACGTAAGTTTTGTCGTTTTTTTTGTTGTTGTTGATGTTTTTGCGGCATAAAAATGATTTGTAGAGAAATCAGTTGCAGTCGCTCGAAACAAAATCCGTCCGTCTCAAAACGCCGAAGCTCTCGACCAAAGACGAGCGTCCGCACACTCCCGGCACGAGACTGGTTCTTCGCGCTTTTTCAAGTGACCGCAAAGGAATACGACGTGAAGCTGAGGACCTATCACGCCAGGTTAATGCCGCCTCCGTATGCAGGGCCATGTTTGCGTTGATTTGATCCTCGTGCAAACGCTTTCTCTTGTTGATTCTGCCTCTCGTTTTCTAATTGGACGCCATCTATAAACCAACTAGTGATCATATTTTCGCATTATTACTGCTATATCACCTTTGCTTCTGTCACTTTGCAGTTCAGTAAGTTCAGTAAATAAATTATAATATATCTGTTTCATCCATGTCACGTATTTACAATGTTAATTTCATCAAATAAGTTTTAAACATGGTGATTGTTGTATTTGTTTATATGTTGTCTCAAACGCTAATGCTCCTGGATGTGTTTGAAATGCACACTTTTAACACAAATCTTGATTTTAAAACACAAATCTAATCAAAATCCCCAATCTTGATACGTTTGCCAAAGGGTTCCGCCCCCACTTCCCTTCTTATAACTAAATGTTTCCGTTTTATGCATGCTCTTCTCATATAATGACCACAGCGTTGAACCCAGTCAAACATAAAACCTAGAGGTAAATACAGAAAAGGCGTGTTCAGAGAAAGAGAGATGAGGGAGAGAGAGAGAGCGAGTGAGTGAACGCCGGGCTGCAGCCTGAAACGAAACACTCCACCAAAGCTATTCGAGCTGCGAGCGCCGGCCCCTCGCTCGTCTCCCCTCGCTCTCTTCTGCCGTTCGCGGGGAGGACCGAGACCAGCAGCGAGTCCGAGGGGGGGGGGGGGGGGAGTGTGTGGACGGACGGAGGGAGAGCGCCGCCAAGAGAGGTGCTAATTAAAATGGTGGCGACGGGCGTCCGCTAGACAGACGCTTGTCATTCATTACCGGGGAAGATAAAGCGCCGGAGGGGAGGATGGCAACGATGTAGTCGCGGCCGCCGCTTCCACGCCCCTTACTACACCGGAGACGAGAAGACGGAGCGAGCGGAGATGCCACGAAACAGGTGGACGTGTGTTTGAGTGACGAAGGCTTGGGAAAAGGATGGATTCTTTGGCGAAAAACAAATCACGGTCTGTTTCCTGCTGCACCAAGTTTCCCCAAATGTTGGACAGTCGTGGGAAACATGTGGATTCTGTCTCGCAATATCGTCTTTCTTTCGGCGTCGAGGCGTGAAGCGAGGAGTAGATGTCAAGTGTTCGCTCGGTAGGCGATAAGAAGGACCGGCGAAAATGAAACGAGGCGCAGAGTTTTCGGTGTATCAAGGGGGCAGCCCCGCCAGGCGCGCCCCGCAGCCTCCGCCCGACAACCTCAATCTGCGGATCAAGCAGCGATCGCTCAACAGTTTGACCCTGTTCGGCGAAAGGGAGCACACCGCCGCGTTCCCGGACGAGCCGCCAAACCCGAACAGGCACTCGTACTCCTCGCACAACTACGCCAAGCTCCACGGGGCGGTCGAGTCGGGGGCCGGAGGAGGCGGCGGCAGAGGCGGCGGGAGCTTGCAGGGAAGCCCGAGGAAGGAAGCGTCGCACGGGACGAGGACGAGATCGCTGTCCCTTTCGCTCACCAAAGTCTTGTCGCAGTCGGAGCATTCGCTGATCCCGGTTCCCTGGCGGTGTCGGACGCAGCGGGCGTCGTACGGCGGGTACACCAGGAGGATTTCGCGGGAGGGCGTGGAGGAGGAGGAGGACGGGAAGGAAGGGCGTGTGGAAGAGAAGCAGGTGAAGAGGAGGAGCGCGGAGGCGGAGAAAGGAGGAGGAGACGGGGGGTACTGGGCGGCGGAGGAAGTGTCAGAGGGCGGGCCCAGAGAAGGGACGGCCCAGTTGGATAAAGAGGTGATTCTGACGATGCTCGTCGATTTGGAAAAGGCGCTGCAGCCGCAGCCGCGACAACGTAAGTCTGTTGAACGAGAAGACGCACTTTTACGAGGTTTTGATCGTGTTGTAATTGTTTTCCCTTCGCATTTCTCTTTTCCAACTTATATTTAATGAATGATTCATGAATGTTTGCATAGTCTGTATTCTCCTACACTCAAAACACTCTCCCGTTTTCACCCACCCCTGGTACACGCCCATCACTCTGTTCTGATGAGGTTAATTCCTTCAGATGATACAAGTGTATTTATTCCTATGGGGACTTGAACATTATGAATTAGTAACCTCTAATAAAGTTAGTTCAAGGCTGACAAACTTCGCTCAGGATTTAATAAAATATATATATATATAATACTAAATCCACAATTAAAAAAATAAGTTTTTAGTTTTTTTTGAGTCAAATATATGCACTTTATATAGAGTTTACCACATGTTTTTGGGGACCGTCCATCTCATTCTATTGAATTTGATGCAATATATGCTTTATTTTATTCAATATTTTATTAAGATCTAAATCTGTACAACATTAACTCATTTTAATTAGCAATGAGTTAAAATTAGGCTGTGTAGTGGTTCATATTCCCACATGTCTCTGCTGGCCCTCTGTGCTCAGATAATAGCACCACATATGTTAATCATTCATTCATTATCCATTCACTTTTACCAGATCATTACAACAAGTATTTACCTAATTATGTTATAGTCACTTTGATAGTAATAAAAACAGAATATTTAGTTTTGAATAGCGATAGCAACAGCCTTAATTTTCCATCCATCCATGTATTACTAATAAGAAAACAGCTTTCACTTTACCAAATCGAAAGCCTGTATAGTTTGATTAAATAGCTGTCAAACGCACCCGTCGGGAAACACTTAGGGCCTCAGACAGATTCAGAGGCTGACAAAAAGCCCCTTTGTGCTCAGACGCGCTGCTGTGTCACCGTTAAATATCGGCGTGTCTTTTCCCCTTCTGCCGACGCCCGCAGGTGCCACACTCAAACAGACGCTGCGTTTTCTGTGTGTCATGTTCCCACATCTCACTGTCGACGGCGGCGGGAGCAGGTGTCCAGAACCTGCTCCTGTCGTGGGGGGCGACGTGACGGTGCAAGAGGGAGGAGGGTTTGGAGGGATAGTTACGCAGTGATTCAGTGCTTCTGTTTAAAGATGCACTCGTGGTGAAAGAAGAGCCCACCTGCTCGTCTGAAGTGTCCACTGCGCTTTGGTTTGTTTTTTTCAGATGTCTGGGCGTCACACTCCGAGACGTGCAGATCTGAGACGGTTGGACAGCACATGTTCAGCTCGTGTGGTCACGTCGTTGTTAGAGAAGAATAACTACAGCTATGTTTGTTTCGCTCTGAAAAGGTTGTTTATCGAGACGAAAAGGAGAAATACGTCCCGTTCTTGGTTGGGTTCTGATGGTTGGTTAGTTTGATGTTTGATTATTGAGGAAGTGAGGAAGTGAGAGAATAATGTGTGACTGTGTCCACACTAATGTGTACAGTCACATTAGTGTGGACACAGTCAGAGAAGCTTCACTCTGTCACGTCTTAAACGTTCATACTTTATTACACTGACCTGTGTTTTTACCTGTGGCTCCTGATTTGTCCAGGTTTGCTCTGTTTGGATGTTTTCCTCACTGAGCTGTCATCACAGAAGTTTGTTTTCTTGTTGTTAGCGCCACATTAGCACAGCTTTAACGTCTGTGGTAGTGTGATTTGTAGTTTTAGTGATAAAAACGCTGTATATGTATCAGAAATTAATAAATGTAAATTAGAAATATTTTGCGGGCCGGATTAAAACATCTGGGGAGCCGGATGTGGCCCACGGGCCGCATGTTTGACACCCTTAGTCTACAAGGAAGATAATACAAGAATCTCATGCATTATAGAGGTATAAACTGGGGCTTTACATTTTCATACATAATAAGACTGTATTTATTGTTGCGTTCCCAGAAAAGGCTGTTTGTTGAACTCTCTGCTCCGCCACCGTTCTTACTGCGATTTCGTTTTGTCTGCCACTCATCTCTCAGGAGCCTCCTATTGGTCGGTTTCCGTCACGCTCTGGATGACTGAAAAACAAAATTGGGGCTGAAGCTGTCCAAAAACTGTGATTTTAATGTGTTTGTCATATCATCCTCCCATAGAACAATCTGGAGGCTTTGTCTGATGCTGCATTTTGTGGATTCATGGGATTATAACGAGGGAGAGATTTAACCAGGTGAAACAAAGGATTTTAGCCCAGACTGGTTTTATTTATCCTTAGTCTCTGCCAAAAACGATATTATCCTGTTACAGTTGTGTCGATGGGATTGATGGGTGGGCTCAAACTAATTATTGACGACTCGATTTAGACCAGAACCTCTCACCACGAGAACAGTTTCTTCCTTTTGGCCGTTGGACTCGTGAACACGTTATATCACCTGTCACTTCAATAACTCACTTCAACAACACTTGATCTATTTGCACTGTTGTTCTGCCCATTCTCTATATCCTTTAGATTTAACTTGATCTATTTGCACTGCCATGTTTGCACTGGCGTGGCCTGGAAGTGGATAAGATTAATGTCATACTGTGGAATATTCAATGCAAAATCAATAACAGACACTCCACAAGTTAGATCATGAAATAATTTGTTTATTGGGATTATAACAGCAGAAAGAAGGAGATACAGAGGGAGAGAGCTGGAGTTTTTTTATTGGGACTGATCAATTTTTTGGAGTTTTATGAGTGAATTTATGCTATTTTATGATGTTTTACATTTTGGGTTTGAAATATGGTCAGAATTCTTAGTTTTGAGAGCTCTTCCAGCACATGTGCGCCTTCTGCTGCTCTGACAGGGCAAATCGATATGGAAACGTTTGCTCCACAAGATGTAGAAAAATAAATATTTTGCCAACAATATGTGTGTTGAACTGAGTAAAATATGACATTTAAAATGCACCAGAGTAACATAAATGACACGTGATTTATTCTGGTTTTCTTACCCTCCAAACCCTCTAAACATGAGTATTTATCATTTTTCAAAACAACCGTGGAGTAAATGCGGATTCTCCAGACGTCCACGGTCTTTTTCCCAAAGTCCTGATTTTTAAACCATGTTTGTCAAAAGTTTTTGTTTGCCTAGTTCTTTTTCCCTTTGCGGCTATTAAATATTTGTGACATTGATATTTATCAAATATTTACCTCTGTTCTTATAAAACATGGTAAATCTCCTCATTCCTTTAGCAACTAGTTTTCTTTTTGACATTTATGAATACTTCCATGCCAAACAGTAAAAGGTATTGGAAATAAATATTGCTGAATAAATATAAATAATGAGTATTAAGTTGAAAAAAAAGAAAAGAAAAAAAAACATACTTCTGATTTGAACCCTAACCCCCTTATGTATCATTTTTTAAATATTAGTTTTGTCTGTTTTTATTATGTGAAAATAAATAGATACAAATCCCAAAAAATATGTAAAAAAGAAGAAAAAAAGAGAAAAATATTTTAAAAAGACAATTTTTGCAGCCGTTTCATGTTATTGCTCTGTTAAGATGAATATTCCAAGTCACATTTAGCTCTTCGGTCTTATTTTCTGCCATGATGGAGCAGTAATCTGAAGCGCACACACAGAAAGCTTTTGGTGCTCACACCTCCGTCCTCACCTCCTCCTCACCTCCTCCTCTTCCTCCTCCTCCTCCTCCTCCTCCTCCTCCTCCTTTACTCTGTGAATCAGCAGCCAGACCGATCAATACGCAATCATGTCATATTGTTACCGCGCCGACAGCGGGACAAATGTGCGTCTGCTGCAGGTGCGCGACCCTGTGCGTTTGTGAATTTGCATTTTACAGCACGTCTCCGCCCCGTCGCGCTGCGTGCTCCGGTGGTCCGCTTCAGCCCCGGCGAGCGGTGTTTTAACGGGCTTTTAATGTGCAGCAAATCGTTCAGCGAGAGGAGCAGTGGAAGTACTCTGCGGTGTATGTAACACAGCGCTTGTAATTGTGGCTCTGCACTTAGTAAATGCTGTTCTATATGATTTGTAGTTTATCATAATAAGTGTCCATTCTGCTAAAGAAATGTTTGCATTGTTACCACAGAATTGAGTTTGTTATAGTATCTTCATTGGACCGGAATAAAGCACTGAGTTAGGTTTACTTGTTTTTGATATATATTGGATGAATCTTTTTATTTTATTCATTTCATTTATTGTTTTAATTTTATTCATTTAATTTATTTATTGTATTTATTGTGTTTATTGTATTTTATCTATTTTATTCATTTCATTTATTTATTGTATTTATTGTATTTTATTGTATTTTATTTATAAATAAATCTGCCGCTTTTCATCTTGCATTTACTTACACCCACATACAGGAAATGTCCGTAAGTGTCTCTTTAGAGCTGCAACAATTAATCAACTAATCTTGACAAATTCATTTTCAAAAAGTAATTTGTTATTTTGTCTCTGAAACGCATACGAAAAGACCTTTATTATATGAACAACAGGAGCATTACCGTATTATCCGGAGTATAAGTCGCACTGGAGTATATGTCGCACCAGCCAAAAAAAACATATATATAAGTCGCATTGGAGTATGAAATGCGGTTCCAAGTGTGAAAATAACAAATAATATCACATATAAGTCGCTCTGGAGTATAAGTATATAAGTATAAATATAAGTATAAGTCGCACCCCGGCCAAAACTGTGAAAAAAGGTGCGATTTATAGTCTAGAAAATACGGTATTAAGTCAAAATGTCAACTGATCTTCATGATAAACACTAAATGTTCTTTATCTAGAAGCCTTCAGCCTTCTCAATATTTCTACCTTTATTTTGTGGATAAAGTATTTAAAAAGTGAAACAATCGTCAGTTACCGCCCGATGTCTGTAAATAACTGAAATATTGATTCTCAAACCTTGGCATTAACTCATAAAATGCGTGAATTCGGTTTCCTCTTTGATACAAAAGCGTCATTTGTTGCACGATATTTGTCTTCTCAGCTGCTTGGATGATCCGTCTTATTTGTTTTTAAAGTTGTGCTAATCCTGGAGAACGTCTGCTCTTTGCTCGTTCATCGATTGCACTTTTGTGGAGTTTGATGGACCTTTAACAGAAGCGGCCCCCGACAGTCCCATAACGTCCAGTTACTTTTCTCGGCTCGCTTTGTTCCGGTGATCAAATCCAAGCCGGAAAGTCCGCTGGGAAATCTCTGTTGAACAAAGCGCTAGGCAACTGCAGAAGAGCGCGGTCGATGCGGCGTTATATAAACACGTTCTCCGGTACGTTCAGCTCCACAGCAAACCTCAACACGCCACCAATAAAAAGTTACAGCGCAAGAAAGTTTGTTTTTTCTTTTTTTCTGAAATTGATGGACTCTGATACAATTTTACTGATGAAAATGTTCCCTAACAAGTGCTATATGTACACCCCTTTAGAGGCTGAAATGTGTGGTTTTGAGCGAGGACAGTGATGCATTTTAACCAGGAACGCTGTAGTATTTTAATACTACAGTGAATTTTTTAAACATAGTGTAATGTTGAAATTGTGTCCCAAAAAAACTAATTTATCAAAAATCCTACATATGTCCGAAAATGTTACTATCTGCACTACTGTAATTCTAAAAAAAAAAAAAAAACGTACTTAAAAAATCCTTCATACTTTCTAAAATGTTACTATCTGCACTACGGTAATTCTTAAAAAAAAAAAACTTACTTAAATGAATAATGAAAAGACTTAAATGAAATTAATCGCCTGCTCCCAGCTGGCTCTTTTAGCGGTAGCGCTAGCTTCTTTGTTTGGCCTGGTGGGACCGGTAGTCCCATTTTCGTATTTGTTTGGGGCGTAGATAGGAGGTTTTTGTACCTGATTTTTTGCTATAGTTAGAGGTGTCTGCACCGGCTTCGACGGCCCTATACGGGGCTGGCCCGGTGTCACTCCTATGTTTCTGTTTGGCTGGCCCACCAGGTCCATCTTTCTTTTTTTTCAACGTTGGGTGATTTTTGGGGCACGGGGGTTCGAAAGTTGGCATTTATTTTTTAGTGTAAAAACCTAATAAACGTGTATAAACTTGTGTTTGTCTCCGGTGTCCTTTAAATATGTTGCAGCCTCTCTTCAGGGTCATAACAGTTTATAATGTGAACAAATGTTCTCTAGCAAGCATCACACGCCCCTTTAGTGGCAGAAATGTGGTTCTGGGTGAGTAAAGCGGCACTGATGAGGACAAATTTCCCTCTGTGGGTGTAATAAATTTCACCTAAACTTTGAAAATGACATATTTGCCTGATCCTCTGCAAAAGGACTTCTTCTCCCTCAGTGTTTCCCAGATTGTTATGTAGAATTTAATTTCAGTACTTTTAATGAATCCTTTTCTGATTCGATATTGAAAAGTCTCCAGCGTTTTCAAGTTCATAAACCATTCAGCTGTTCCACACTGAATTCTGGTCTCACTACAACTTTGCACGTGTGTTAGCTTGTCTATCCTGTTGTTAGCATGTCTATCGTGTTGTTAGCATGCCTATCATGTTATTAGAATGTCGATCATATTGTTAGCATGTCGATAATGTTGTTAGCATGTCGATAATGTTGTTAGCATGTCGATAATGTTATTAGAATGTCGATCATATTGTTAGCATGTCGATAATGTTGTTAGCATGTCGATAATGTTGTTAGCATGTCGATCATGTTGTTAGAATGTCGATCATATTGTTAGCATGTCGATAATGTTGTTAGCATGTCGATAATGTTGTTAGCATGTCGATCATGTTGTTAGAATGTCGATCATGTTGTTAGCATGTCGATAATGTTGTTAGCATGTCGATAATGTTGTTAGCATGTCGATCATGTTGTTAGAATGTCGATCATGTTGTTAGCATGTCTATCATGTTGTTAGCATGTCTCTCATGTTGTTAGCATGTCTATCATGTTGTTAGCATGTCTATCATGTTGTTAGCATGTCGATAATGTTGTTAGCATGTCGATCATGTTGTTAGAATGTCGATCATGTTGTTAGCATGTCGATCATGTTGTTAGAATGTTGATCATGTTGTTAGCATGTCTATCATGTTGTTAGCATGTCTATCATGTTGTTAGCATGTCGATAATGTTGTTAGCATGTCGATCATGTTGTTAGAATGTCGATCATGTTGTTAGCATGTCTATCCTGTTGTTAGCATGTCTATCGTGTTGTTAGCATGTCTATCCTATTGTTAGCATGTCTATCGTGTTGTTAGCATGTCTATCATGTTGTTAGCATGTCGATAATGTTGTTAGCATGTCGATCATGTTGTTAGAATGTCGATCATGTTGTTAGAATGTCGATCATGTTGTTAGCATGTTTATCCTGTTGTTAGCATGTCTATCGTGTTGTTAGCATGTCTATCATGTTGTTAGCATGTCTATCATGTTGTTAGAATGTCTATCATGTTGTTAGCATGTCGATCATGTTGTTAGCATGTTGATCATGTTGTTAGCATGTCGATCATGTTGTTAGAATGTCGATCATGTTGTTAGCATGTCTATCCTGTGGTTAGCATGTCTTTCATGTTGTTAGCATGTCGATCGAGTTGTTAGAATGTCGATCGAGTTGTTAGCATGTCTTTCATGTTATTAGCATGTCGATCATATTGTTAGCATGTTGATCTAATAATAATCCTTATCTTATTCTGAAAAAACAATACTTATTTAATGGAATAAACTTGCTATATTCATGGGGTTTGACTTCCTGTTACAGCCACCGGTTTGAGGGCTTTTTGACTGTTTAAACGATATGATGTTTTGGATCGTTGACTGTCATTATCCTTCATTACTCTTAACCCCGCCCACGCATAATTACCCCCGCCGCTGTCATAGACCCGCCCACACATAATCATGCCCCCTGCTGCGCCCACACCTCGGCTTATCAATTACCGTGCACGCGCCGCTCTCCGAGGTGAAACGCCGACAAGCGGAAGCAAATCCCTGTTTGTGATTCAGCGCGGGGTCTGAGGAGAGCAGCGCGAGGGGCTGCCAAACCCTGACAGGGACCCCCACAGGCCGGGGGGGGGGCCCTCTCTGCGCTCAGGCGTCGTAAACGAGGGCAGGAGAAGGTCCGCTTGACACGATGCTAATGAGCTTATGTGGCTGTCAAACGCCGTACGCTGCGGCTAGCACCTCCACTTTAATAATTCACCTTAGCTTAGCGAGGATGAAAAGGCTAGCAGGCATTTGAAGAGAGAGGATCTTTAAAGGTGGAAGAAGTACTACACTTTGTTAAGTAAAAGTACAGTTACAGGAGCAAACAAAGTACTGACGTATCACGTTAAAATATCTACTCAAAGCCAACTTTTACCCAACTTTTTTTCTCTCATAAATGAGTAAAACGTGTAAAAATATAAAGTGTGAAAGCAGAAATCTGAACTTTTAATGCTGTTTTTATGTAAGGCTGCCCCAAATAAATTGTCTGTTTCTGTAACCCGACCATTTTTCAAGTGGGTAGGTAGGTAAAAAAAAAAAATAAATAACTTTGAAAGCAAAAAAAAGATCCAAAATTAATTGTGTGTTTGGTGTAACCCTACCATTTTTTTCAAGTGGGTAGGTAGGAAGGTAAATCATTATTATTTTTTTACTTTAAAGCATAAAAAATTCCAAATTTGTGTATAGAATTTAATGATAATTTGCCAATGAAATTAAGTTAATATTATCATTTATCAAAAGAGATGCTACCCTTAATGTACAAAACAAAAAAATGAATAAGTCCACCCAATAAACTATTTTTGTACAGGACAAATGATTTTATTTTTTGGCCATTTTCATGTCGTAGAATCGTCGACGTCTTGGTCATCATATATGACTAGGGATGCGTACCGCTCCGCAGGACCGGATCCGGACTTGTAAAAACGTTTCGTTTCAGGTCCAAAAAAACCGAAACCCCAGTGATTCGGTTCTGGACTCATTAAAAATCTACCATTCACATTCTATATCCTTTACGTTCTAGAATCTAAACCATCTTAAACCTTCCATAGATCGCGAAATTCGCACTAGAAAAGACGTAAACACTGACATCGCTGTCAATGGCCCGGAGCCATCAGCGACGCACGCGTCTTCCCCGCCGCAGAAGTTGAAGCCGGCGCAATGAGTTTAAAGACGCGAGAGACCGAAGTTGTCACTTTATTTCTTGAACAGAGTTGGTTATTGTTGGCCGTAACCATGGCGATGGAACGAGAAAATCAAAAAACACCTCGTCTCCTGAGCCCGCTCTTAGCTCCGCCCCAGAGACCGCACACACTAGAGACTAGAGTCGCTACAATATAAATACAATAACTGTATTATGTTGTGGTGTGATGTAGCATTTATTTAGGTGGGTTAGTGTGCAATATACATATTTATATATCTAAGTAAATACTAAGTCAAAGTAATATTGTTTAATTGCTGGATTCATTAATTGGAGCTTATATTTTGTAATAGTATTTGTATTCTACAGTTGTTAAATATGGTCTTGTGTTTAATGCTGTTAATATGATGTATTGTGTGTAGTGTAAAATATTTTCATATTATATTTTTGATACTGCTAAGTTGACTGATTTATAGTGGTTCTAGTTGACTGTTATGCTAGTTTTTGAAGGTTTTTACCTGACTTTGATGCCAATGGATCTGCAAAATTAAAGAGTGGAAATGTATCTAAATCATTAAACTTCAAGTGTGGGAACAGCCCAGTCAAACCAGTAACACACTTACAAACATAGTATCAGCTGAAACAGCCGCTCCAATACCAATACTCAACATGCTCTTGTTCGGAAGTTGTTCCTCTAGTAAAACACATGAATGTGTGTTAGTTAGCAGCTTGTGATTTGTTAGTTGTAACTTCTGTTAATAAACAGTGAATAAACCAGATAAATTGAGTTTATTTCAATCTGCAGTTAAGCCTTCTGTTTGATAGTCGTCCTTGTTCATGTGTCTTCAACTTAATTGAGCCAAGTAGCTTGTGTTATGCTGTTATAACATTATGCAAATATGGCATGAGTTCAGGTCCGGACTCATTAGGTCCGGACCTGAACCTGAACCTCTGGATTCGAATCCGGACTTGAACCTGAACTTGGGTTTAGGTCTGCATCCCGATATATGACATATTCTGCATATTTCAGCCACTGTCAAATCCCGTTTTTTCTATTCTGCCAGTGACACGCAGTGACCGCCAGGGGTCAGGCTTCAACAGAAAATGACTTGAACGTTCACCGCTTGTGTTAAGTTTCATTTTCATTTCTTTTTCGGCTTTGTAATATTTTTAGCGAGTTCCAGTGATACAAAATTATTCAACACGGCGCTTTTTTGAAAAAACGGTCGGTGAGTCGGCGAAATATAAGAAAAATAAAAGAATTTGGCATAATTTTGACAAAATGCAGATTTTTTTTTTTTGTCAACTATAATTTTGACGGCTCGGTCGGGTTACGGCAAACAGACATATTATTTTGCTCTGCCTTATTAGAATACATTTTGTCTGTTGCAAACTTATTACAAAGACCTTTTTGACTCAGGTTAGAGATGAGAGCTGATTGGCTGAGCAGGAGTGGCCCGCCCTGCTTCACTTCTCAGTTTGAAAAAGTGCTTCCAAAGCCAATGCCAAAAATAACTCATGCGCGTGACGTTTCTAAAGGGTTTGTGAACGCTAGGATCTTTAAATTACCACTAATACTTCCTCCTTTCACGGTTTGCATATTAGAGTACCTCAGCTTTAAGTAAAAGTTAAAGTAAAAGTATTAAACATGGAATTTGAAAAGTGTTTTGAAGAGTTTTGAAAATTGGGACTTGAACTCAAACCCTGGCAGAATTTCACCACCGAAGTGCAAAAAATGATCCCTTAAATTCTACGGAAAGAGCTTTTTTACTTTTCAGGCCGGTTCAAAAAACGTGGAGCAGAAAGTACAGACACCTGCTCTTAAATGTAGTGTAAAGATTAAAATGATCCACTGTCAAAGTCAACTGGGTAAAGAAAGTTCATCTTTGTACAATGTTTTATTAGTTGACAAATCATTTTTATTTAGATTATCAGGATTGATATGTGACAGCAACAAAAAGAAGACGTTATTGAGTGCGATATTGAGATTTGTGACTGTATTGTGACTTTAATCTGCCTTTTTACACACAAATAGACAGTGTCATGTACTTTTATTTTGATGATTTGCTTGACCTCCTGTGCAGTCGTGGTCTTTGGGGTGCCGCTCGGGTCAGATATGTGGAGATTTTAAAATATTCAACGTTTATAGTTCAAATCCTACTCAGAAAAATTTCGTTAGTCGACGCCGTTTTGTGATTTTGCGTCATCTTTGTGCTTATGTAATGACAAATCTGTTGTTGTGTTGCTTTTAATGGTGGTTTAGCAACCAATTGAAAAGGTGCATTTACCGCCACATACTGTAGTTGTGCGTCTTCTGAGAAAGAGTGAGAGAAAGGAGAGGGAAAGAGAGTCGTTCGCTGTAATGACAAATAAGTAGGGAAAAGTTAGTCTTTTTTTTTTTTTTTGGAACGTGTCAAGCCGACTTGGACCCCGACTTGACGTGGACGTAAGGGCGTAAGAGTCCGTCTGACCTCACCTCAGAGCACCTCCTCCTCGCCGCGGGGCGCTGACCTGACGCGGAACTAATGCGAGTGAGAGAGCGCCGTTTGAACGCCAAAAGTGTGCGCGGAAGTGGGAAAGGCACACTTTTTAAAATGGGAAAGTGCATCTGCATCATTCTGAGTGTTTAATGCGTTTGTTCTGGTCATTTTTGTCCTTAATGGCCACTTTCCACTAAAATGTTGCTAAAACTCAAATAGAAATACACCATTAGAAAGTTAAATTTAGAGCTTTTTAGAGGTTTTTTAGTCGATTACAATGAATTATTTAGTAGAAGGAGTGAGTTCAATCTGCCATTATTAACACATAAATATACAGTTTCCTTTGCTTTTCTGTTTTTAACAAGAAAATAGTTTTTCTTGTTATGGAATTTTATATAGAGATACTTTTTAGTTTTTGTTTTTGTCCCAGTGTATTTTAATGTGTTTTAATTTGCAGTTATTTTTTAAAAAAAGCTCAAAATTATTACTTTTTTTTATTTTTAGTATAACTTTATAAGGCAAACACAAATATTTTGCCAGGATCTTCAATCGGACTCCAATGACAAGGCTCGAGTCACATAACCGAGAATACATGTTCTTTATAATCAATGTGATAATTTAACATTACTCGCCAAAAAAACAAGTTAATTTTTCAGTAATTGAGCTTCCAGCCTCGTTCCAGCTCCAGTGTCGAATTATGTAGCCAAAAAGTGTTAGTCCCAGGAGTGTTGCTACGGTAATCTGGCAAAGTTTCATGCTTTTATCATAAAAGTGAACAATTGGGCACTTTTCTGAATAGTTTTTCTTTTCAAAATAGTACCATTTGCATTCACTTGTGACGTGTCTTGCCCGAGGACACGATGGTGCTGTGGATTGAACCACAAACCTTCCCATATTCTAGCTTTATATTTTCTGATTCATAAATTGATTGTTTTTTTTCCTGCTTCTGCTTTATGTATAGTTCATGATATTGCAAAAGGAATATTATCCAGCACAATGATCAATATCACAACATCTGTGGTAGTTTTTTGATGAAAATGCTAAATAGGCTGATTTTGTTGGATTGTTCCTGTTTTTTCCATGTTATGGCCCAAATTAGCCTTGATTAGTCTTGGTTTTGTTGTCAAGTTTTGTTGGTTTGATGGTAGTTTGACCAGCAATCTAAAACATGTCCATTTTAGTCTAATTTAACTGACAGACAAGTGTTGAAATATCACAATAATATCGATATCGGAGCAAAAGTTGTGCAGCTTTAGTTTGAACGTTTTCTCTTTTCCCTCATAAACATATTTAAACATTTGTGGCGGAAACATTCAACATGGACAATATAAACGTTCTAATACATGCATTCTGTGACGTCTTTTTGCTTCATTTCTGTGCAAATGTTGAATACCAATGAGTCTTTCGCACTCATCCCTTGTGGTCATCTTAGAAACGATTGAATTACCGACATATTGCTGCCTCCGGGTTTGCATTACCCACTTTGTATAAATATTGGGTTTTCTTGTATAATACGACGCATTTTCCTGCTGGTTTGGGGTGAATAGAGTCTGGGATGCAAACTCACGCCTCGGGCTCCCTCTCGACGCCGCGTGAAGAGTCCATTGATGAAGAATTGTGCGGGCCCCGAGCTCCTCAGGGCCCTCCGACTGAAATTAGGTCTGGGCCGGAGAAGCCGGAGAGGAGCAGAAACGATTCAATGTTTCACAAAAGTGCACCGAAAACGCATTTTAATCCCAACAAACTTCATTGGTGTGACGCCGTGAACGTGGTATGGTTTTCTATGGAGACTCTGGTTATTGGGCTGTGTCCGAATGTCCACCCTCGTCCCCTGAGCCCTCGTCCCCTGAGCCCTCGTCCCCTGAGCCCTCGTCCCCTGAGCCCACGTCCCCTGAGCCCTCGTCCCCTGAGCCCTCGTCCCCTGAGCCCTCGATCACGCCGCAGTACTGCACTACTCTACGATGCGCTCAATCAAAGAGCGATTCGGACACTGAGCTCGCCGCTTTCACGTGAAGTCTGCAAAACTCAGATAAAAATAGATCTATGTAAGAAATATTGGTCAAATCCGTCCGGCGCGCTCACATTTATGGACAAATAATCCCCAGACAAGTCCTGGAGCTCACGTTCAACAACAAACGGCCTGGATTATTCAACTTTTTGCCTGTGACGGCGGCTCAAGCTAAGCTAAGCTAACTTTGCGGCGTAACGGTTTATTTCGGAGTGTTTTTGTTCATATTCTGGAGTCGACGGTGCGTTTAAACAACTCTTCTGCTTCAGTTTGTTGTGTCTGTTAAGGACCTGTCGCTGTTGTTTTTCCAACTCTCGCAATGCATTGTGGTCATCGCTGGACACTACTTTTCATGGTGCATTGTGGGACATTTTGAGTGCACTAGTTTTTCCCCTGCTGGACATTGGGACGGCACTAAAAATGACATGAGCCCTAAATAGCGCCCTCTGTAGGGAAGATTGTGGACGCAGCTGTGGTTTTCACTCACCAAAACATCCCATAGTTTTTCATAGTTTGCGATGTTTGGAGGCCGAGGCTAACGCTAACGCTAACCTAACGCTAACCAGCCTTTAGAATGCAGGCGTTCCGTTCCAAGCGCTCCGTACCCAGCGTGACGCCTTTTAGCTTGTTATCTCTGTTCATACAAATGACTAATGTAATAATAATCTCCTAAATGCATCGGGCAGCTGTTGGACGTTATAACTAAAAGTAGGGAGCACTTTTGAATCGAACGAACCCAGCTTACCGTGAAATTGCTTTCTCCAAATCTAAAGTTGTCCGGGAGAAAGTTGCTTACCTTTGCTTTTGTAATAATACACACGAGCCAGATTGTTTAAGTCTCGTGTTGAAACGTGACAGTGTCGCATTAATCCGTCTTTTGCACTTTTATTTGGTCAGTGTCCCTTGCAATCATTTATTGGACCAAAGGGAACAACTCGGGGCCAAATCATGTCTACTGGACTAAACTGGTGTAAATTCAATGTATTAAAGGACACATATTATGCTAAATTGTCTGTTTTGAGCTTTTAAGCGCTCAATTCAGGTCACAGTTCTCATCAAAGCCATATCTGGAGTTTTAATTTACATAATTCACTGTCATGGTTACACGTTGTGAATGTTTTGAATTAAGGTCTGTTTGTTCAGCGCGCCCACATGTGGCATATGTTGGTATTGCAGTACTTTGAGTGTTCGGTCGACACAGTCACGACTAAGTACAATTCTGTTTGGTTGTTTTGGCAAAGCTGTAAGTTACTATTTCAGTTTATATATTTTTGTGTAACATGTAAAACGTTTTAAATAAGTAAGTTGGTTTGTGTAATTTGGCCTGTTAAAGTTACAAGACTTTTGAAGAAAAACGTTAACGCATATAGCATTTAAGCTAGCAGACGTTTTACACGCTAACTAGCCACCCAAAGTGTTATCATTTACTTCTTTATGTACATGTAATCAACTTGTCTTAAATATGAATATGTGTTTATGTCTGTTGGTTTACAGCTTTACAAGTTATGCTAAATGGTGATTAAAGACCATCAAACAAACCATGTGTCTCTTTAGCTGGATCGCAGTGAGGACAGAACACTCACGCTTGTTTGATGCATCCTGTTTACAAGGTCGTCTCACGCTGAGCCTCAGAAAAGACTCAAATATGTCACATAACGGCCCATAAATCATGTCCGCCTCACATCACAACTATTTGCATGTCGGGGCAAGAAAGCTTCTGTTTATTTCCCCATGGTACTTCCCTCTGCTGCCTGTAGATGTTCTAACACAACGCACGATGAGGGAACGTCTCACAGATACAAAGTAATGTACGTTTTCAGTTGAGTTCTAAAACATGAGGGGCCAAAGAAAAGTACTGTAATATCTGTACAAATACTGCATGGTGTTTCCTCGTAACCTCCACAAACTCTCCGGTTCCTGGCTGTTCGATAGACTCCCCACTTGGCTGTCCACATTGGGGTGAGTTGATTGGCAGTGAGCCTTTAGTCTTGGGCCTGGGTGGGCCGACTCCGGTCCAAGACTCCAGGGACATGTACGGATCTTCTCCGTCTGCTCAGATTAAGCCCTCGTTTTAGACGTTCACTTTGCCGATATCTGCCGCTCCTACTGAATACTCGATGAAGCGCGTATATGTCTCCCGCTCGCTCGCTCGCGCTTGGAAGCTTTGCAGACGACGTGGTAAAGAGTAAAGCAACTCACGTTTTTGTTGAGTGATTTATAAATGTAACCCATTGATCAGCTGTTGTATTAGTACTTTTCCCCCCATTATGCAGACTTACTGTAGTTGTCCTGGCGTCACCTGTCTGCATGAGGTTTAATTTAAAGCATAGAAAGTAGCGATCCTGCCACAAGAAAAGCTACAGAATGCACCTTTAATGTAACGGCTATGCAAAAGTAAACAGCAGGCAACATAACAGCGTATGAAGACAGGTTTGACTAAAGTGGTAATATTGTAAACATCTGGTAATGTTTTAGTGCTTTGCTTTTATGTTTGTTTTTACTTTATGTGATCAAAGTACAGATATATATTTACTGATGAGGTATCGAAAAGTATCGATTCTCACATTGAGACTTAAAATGTCTCCAAAAAATGCCATTTTTAAAATCAAATATTTGACATTACTAGACTGCCGACCCCGGAAAAGTGGAATAAGATGGCTGCACATTATTAGTTACTTATAGTAAAGTTGTTTCAGTGGATTTTGATGCAAAACTTCTCGGTTGGATCATGCAGTAGTTGCCATAGTATTACCTTGAATTGAAACAAAAAACACTGTTTTTGCCCATTGCTATTTTGCTTTTTTGTACTTTTCAGTTTTGGGTTTAGCCTCTTGGCTAAACATGGCTGGTGAAGACATTTAACTTTTAAGATGATTCGTTGATATTGGAGTTGTTAGTGTTGAGAGGTAACGTTAGTCTGGTGGAGGTTTTCACCGCAGTGACTCTGGTGTGAGTCTCTCTGGTTGATTGTAGCCTTGTGCTAGCTGTAGCCTTGTGCTAGCTGTAGCTTCGTGCTAACTGTAGACTCATTCTAACTGTAGCCTCGTGCTAACTGTAGCCTTGTGCTAGCTGTAGCTTCGTGCTAACTGTAGACTCATTCTAACTGTAGCCACATGATAACTGTAGTCTCGTGCTAACTATAGCCTCATGCTAACTGTAGCCACATGATAACTGCAGCCTCGTGCTAACTGTAGCCTCGTGCTAACTGTAGCCTCGTGTTAACATCAGACCAGGGAGGCGTTGTCAGTCAAAGGAACACTCGGTCACACGTGAGCCTTTGTTCAAGCCAAATTCAAAAAGTCCTAAAATGCGGAACTTGGCTCAATGCTGCCTCTTGATGTTTGCCTTGGAAAGTGAATTGTTTAATGTCACACTGCGAGACATTCTGTAGAAGGTAACACAGTGTTGAGTCATATTATATATTTAAAATACCATGAGGCACTCGCCGTCACGTCCACTTTGCATTAGACGTATTAAAGAAACAAACATCACGTTACATCAAGGTGAAATCTGACCCTTTAATGTTGTGCTTCCAGGAGAGGATCCTGAGGCGCGGAGGATGAGGACGGTGAAGAACATCGCTGACCTCCGACAGAACCTGGAGGAGACGATGTCCAGCCTGAGAGGAACGCAGATCACACACAGGTAGGAACGCTGGGAACAGAAACATCTCGTGAACGCTCGGGACAGAAACATCTCGTGAACGCTCGGGACAGAAACATCTCGTGAGCGCTCGGGACAGAAACATCTCGTGAACGCTCGGGACAGAAACATCTCGTGAATGCTCGGGACAGAAACATCTCGTGAACGCTCGGGAAAGAAACATCTCGTGAACGCTCGGGACAGAAACATCTCGTGAACGCTCGGGACAGAAACATCTCGTGAACGCTCGGGAAAGAAACATCTCGTTAATGCTCGGGACAGAAACATCTCGTGAACGCTCGGGACAGAAACATCTCGTGAACGCTCGGGACAGAAACATCTCGTTAATGCTCGGGACAGAAACATCTCGTGAACGCTCGGGACAGAAACATCTCGTGAAGGACTCGAATCAGGAACCGAGTCAAAAACCTGA
>NW_027315834.1:46542370-46562370 GCF_026437365.1 Eucyclogobius newberryi | reverse complement strand
AAATGCATGAACAAAATAACCAAATAATATCTTCAATCAATCAAAATGTATTTGTAGAGCACAGTTCATACAAATGTAACTCAAAGAGCATTACAATCATAAAAACACATTAAAAAAGTACAATGTCAATCACGAGACAGAAACTAAAAGCATAAATATTTACATTCTAATGTGTTTAAAAAAAAGTAAATCGCAAATCAAATGCTTCAATCAAATGCACAGTGAAAGAGGTTTATCTATAGTTTCCCTTAGGTGGGAAATACAAATTATCAAACTAAAACATCTCAGCTTCAAGAGTGTTATTGTTCTAGCAGTAAAACATATTAAACAGATGATTGTGAAACTTTTACACATTACAATGAATAGATCAAAGGTTTTAACGACGCCACATCTAAATGTAAATAAATGTAAGTGAAGAGCATTGATTCAGTTTGTGTGTCAGGAAAGATACATTTAAAACATGACTGTCAGTATCTATCTTTCGATCTACCGTGTCAATGGACAATTATTGCTTTGTGTTTGCTGATATTCGTCATGTATATAACTTCAAAACTATAGTGCTGATTTGAAACCTTTGTTGTTAATGTTGAATAGACTCAAGGTTTTAAGTTTTGTGACGACGCGCTGAGTAACTGGCTCCGCCTTTGCTTGTTGTCTGAATGTTAGCTTTTATTTCCTCCAGTTTTGTGGTTTTCTCTGTGTCTTTCTTCTCCTTCATCTTCTCAATGAGGAAGTCCAGGTGGACATATGTGGACACTGAGTCTGCATTTAGAGCGATCTTCTCCAGCTTCTCTATGGCCTCAAAAGCATCATCCAGACACTTATTTTTGTCTCTTTGAAGTTGTTCCACTTCCTCCTGCAGATCCTCCAACAGGGTTTTCTTTACCTCACTCTTGGCTTCAGCGTCATATCTCCTCTTCATCTCTTCAGAGGTCACTTCCACTTTTCTGGTCTTGGTCACATATCTCCATCTCTCACGAACATGTTCTCCTGCAGGACATTTTCTAGAGCAAACTGTGCATTTGCCAAGTTTCATGACGACACACCAAGGTTTATAGAAGGCCAAAGGACATTCTTTATGGCAGGTTTCCTCACATGTGGTACAACTGAGGGCCTTCATGTTACATGCTTCTTTGTCTTTATAGGTTTCTGTTTTTTCAATTTTAGAATTTGAAACGTCTTGTGTAAGTTTGTTCAGCTTTTCTTTTGTCATTTTTATTGCCTCTTGTTGGATTTCAATGTGGTTGACACGTTCTTTGAAGTTTTCAATGCAGGCTGTCAATCTGGTCCTCTCCTTCAATACTTTTTTTGTTTCCTCTAGTGACCGAGGCTCACATTCTACCAAGAAATCAGTGAACTCTGACATGCCATCTTCAGATATTTTGAATGCATATTGTGCAGCAGTTTTCTCTTTCTTCTTTCCTCTCTTGTCTTTCTGGCGGTTGTTAAACAGGAAATAGATTGGCTCATTGTCTTCATCTCTAGCGTACTTTATATTAGCATCATCTAGAACTTCAAATACATTTTTTGGTTCCATTCCATCTGAGTATGTCACCATGGCCACAATATTCTTATCCATGTCTTTACCAAAGATTGAAGTGATTGAGTTGAAGACGTAGGCGATTCTTTCATCGAGTCTGTTCTGTGAAGACTTCAGGACCAAACCTACTGCATCCATTGACTTCACTCCACTCACTTCATCAGGGGCTTTGAAGAGTTCCAGGAGTTTCTTTGTAATAATTTCATCATGTTCTATTCCTCTGGTGTCTCCGTATCCTGGAGTGTCGATGATGGTCAGAGAATAAGGGACAACTGTTCCCTCAAAGCCAAAGACTTCATAAACAGAGACTTCTGAGGTTTGACTCTGAGACTTAGGTCGAACTGTCTCGTCTGGGATCATTTGAAACCAAACTTTGTCTTCAAATTTAACCCCCATGACAAAGTTGACCAGGGCGTTGACCAGAGTGGACTTTCCTGACCCTGTCTCTCCAACCAGGAGGATGGTTTTGTTTGGGTGTTCAGGATCACGTGTTCCGAGGGTGAATTTACTCAGTTTTGATTCTTCATCTGACTCTCCGTCCAGATTCTCTCTCTTTACTTCCAGCTGGTAACAAGCAGGAGGGCCATCAGATAATTTGAGGCTTTCAGTCATATATTTTGACCACTTTATCTCCACACTGTCCAAAAAAGAGATTTGAATTAATAAAAACAGGTCAAGTCGTCTTATGTAGCTACTAGTCACTCACCTTGTGCTTGCTGAAGGAGCGGATGTTGAATGTTTTTCCTGTGGGTGAAAGGAAAGACTTTAGGGGGGAAAAAAATCATGTGCATTTTTTGTGAGATTCCACGATGGAAGGAACTAGAATGTGGCTCAGTGGTGACTGTATTTCCCACTGAATCCAGACATTGGATCCTTTTACTCTATAGAATGGTTCAGTGTAATTTTAAATTGTTCTTCTCAAGACGAAAACAGAACATTACCATGTTGTTCTTCTGTGAAGATTGTGGAGAACTTTCTCTGGAGATGCTAAAGACAAAGAAAAGCAGAATAATTAGATTCAAACCACATGCACTCAGCTCCTGTTCAAGACACACTTTTGTCTGTAGATTAGAGACATTACTCCTTCCCTGAAGGACATACATTTTTTGCTAACATGCATCACCTATTTTTTCATTTATAAAGTGTCTGCGTACTTGAGGTCCAAATGTTTATAATAATAGAAGATTTTCCACCGATTAGAGAACTCAAGCGACTGTTAGTTCCTTTTGTTAAAATGCAGCATCACAGAGAGGGAGAGGAAGAAGCTGGACAAAGCTCCGTCCTGGGCTGTGCTCTGGACTCGGTGCAGGAGGTGGGGGACAGAGGGGTCCTGGCTAGATTCACATCTATGCTGGACCATGAGTGTCGCCCCCTGCAGGACACTCTGTCCCCTGCAGGACACTCTGTCCACTCTGGAGAGCAGCTTCAGTGACTGATCCACCCTCGCTGTGTGAGGGAGAGGTTTCACAAGGCGACTGTTAGTTCCTTTTGTTAAAATGCACATGCGCACACTCACCACACTCACCACACTCACCATACTCACCACACTCACCCCCCACCCTCCTGTTGTCTCCAAGAGGCCGCCTCACGTCAAACCTTGTGCAAAAGCAGACAACAGCTCCGCTGCTACACGTGTGTTTGGTTATTAGCACAACAGATCGTATCATCTCTCGTCTCAGCAGATTCTCGTCTCTTCTGAACTTGAACGCGGTCTTTCTCTGTCGTCATTTTTGTACTTTACACTGGAGGAACTCACTAAACACACACCTGCATATCAACCACGCATGTGTAACCAGGGAAACGTGCTGCTATGCTGGGAACGAGGCTGCAGGTGTGCAGCAGCACGCAGGGAATGATTGACATGTGGGAGAACTACTCAGCTGTCCACGCCACCAGGAAATGAGACTCTGAGAAAAAATCCTCTATTATTCCTTTAAGTTGTGTTTAGTTCTCAATATGTCTTTATCTCTTTATATTTCTTTTAAATCTGAGTGTTATTTTTCACAGAATCTAAATGAGGTTCACGAGGTTGTGGCTGATTTAGTTTTATTTACAGCAAAGCGGAGCCCAAATTATCACTGGACATTAAGTTCATGTAAAGCAAGTGTCTCGTCTTTAAAGACGCTACACGGACGAGTAAGCTCCACCCCTTCCTCATTCTGCCCCCCCACACATGTCACAGCCCCCCCCCCCCCCCTTTGCACACCCAGACCCACAGCCTGAGGCTTTACACTTCTGTCTCTGACATGCTCAAACTTTAGGTGATCGTCTGTAAAAATGATTTACTAGACATGGGACAAGATCCAATTCCCTTAAAACAAGACAAAATATATGTTCCATAAGAAAAAGTCATGACTTTCAATAAATATATTTCTGTTGTTAATGTTTCAGTGTCACTGAAACTACAGCTTCTCCAGAAATACAACTCACCAGTGTTAAAACATGTTTACAGCAGTTTGCTCTTGCTCCATCCCCACTATTTATCACACACTGTATACATTATACAGAGAAGCTAATTATTCAAAATAACTACTATTTTGTCACAAAGGAAAACTCAAATTATCTTCATTAAATTGTGAAGACAAAACAAAATAATTCTTACCTTCTTGTCAGAGCAGTCGATACCAGTCTGAGTCAGATCTGAACCACACCTGCATATATACTCTGGGTGTGTTATCAAAGGACATACTTTTGTCTCTGAATATGTAAAACATTGTGTCACGTGTTATGCAAACTTTATTTTGCATAACACGTGCCCCATCACATGTTCAGAGTGTGGGCCCCATCACATGTTCAGAGTGTGGGCCCCGTCACATGTTCAGAGTCTGGAAAACTTTACCTTACAGTTTGAGTTGATGGATGTTTACTTAACACTCATGATCTTTTAATCTTTCTCTTTACATTCACAAATGAAATAAACTATGTTGTCTTTCTGTTCTAAAGAAGTTCATGTGTTTTGTTTTCTGCCTAAATATCTTTCTGCATGTTTCTATTGATCTGTGACTCTAGATCAGGAATGTCCAAACTACGGCCCGGGGGCCAAGTGCGGCCCTCAGACCAATTATTGTTGGCCCTCAGGCTTCTTGCTAAGTTGGTCCAAACAACAAAAAGTAGTAGAAGTAAGTAGAAAATTCAAGCATTTTGATGTTATAACAACCTAAGATGAATGTTCCAAGTCTTATAAAGGAGTGGAGGCGCATCAAAACAATGTCAAATGCAACATTTCAAATGATTCACTCACAAATTTGACATTGTCGGCCCTTTGCTCCGTATAAGTTTCAAAATGCGGCCCTCAGTGAAAAAGGTTTGGACACTCCTGATCTAGATGATCCGAAGACGTTGAAGCTAATGTGCTGTGAGTGTGGGCCCCATCACATGTTCAGAGTGTGGGCCCCATCACATGTTCAGAGTGTGGGCCCCATCACATGTTCAGAGTGTGGGCCCCATCACATGTTCAGAGTGTGGGCCCCATCACATGTTCAGAGTGTGGGCCCCATCACATGTTCAGAGTGTGGGCCCCATCACATGTTCAGAGTGTGGGCTCCATCACATGTTCAGAGTGTGGGCCCCATCACATGTTCAGAGTGTGGGCCCCATCACATGTTCAGAGTGTGGGCCCCGTCACATGTTCAGAGTGTGGGCCCCGTCACATGTTCAGAGTGTGGCCCCGTCACATGTTCAGAGTGTGGCCCCATCACATGTTCAGAGTGTGGGCCCCATCACATGTTCAGAGTGTGGCCCCATCACATGTTCAGAGTGTGGGCCCCATCACATGTTCAGAGTGTGGGCCCATCACATGTTCAGAGTGTGGGCCCCATCACATGTTCAGAGTGTGGGCCCCATCACATGTTCAGAGTGAGGGCCCCATCACATGTTCAGAGTGTGGCCCCATCACATGTTCAGAGTGTGGCCCCATCACATGTTCAGAGTGAGGGCCCCATCACATGTGCAGAGTTCTCTCTCTCTTTCAAACATTATGTACTCTATTTATTGTGTTTCTGTAAATACTTGTTATACATTCACTTGTAGGGCGGGGCTCGCAGACACGCGCTGGACTCGCTTTGATTCAACTTTATTTCGCTGGATAATTGGTGTTTTTTGTGGTTTACGATGTGTGCTGGCTCCGAGCCCCCCCGGCCCGAGCTTGTCTAACAAAGTAACAGCTGCTGGAGCTGCGCTGCGCGGTATTTTCCCCCCACGACCGGCACGTTATCCCGGCGGATATTATACATATGACCCGGCGAAACTCGTTTTCGTCGGGCCACTGACTGTCTCAGCAGCACAGGTGAGGAGTGAGCTGAAGAGGATTAAAGTGAGGAAGGCAGCAGGACCTGACGGCATCAGCCCCAGGCTCCTTAAGTCCTGCGCAGATGAACTGTGTGGAGTTATGGAGCATGTCTTCAACATGAGCCTGAAGCTGAGGGTGGTACCACAGGTCTGGAAGACCTCCTGTCTGGTACCTGTGCCTAAGACACCGCGCCCCAAAGACCTCAACAGCTTCAGGCCAGTGGCTCTCACGTCCCACCTGATGAAGACACTGGAGCGGCTGGTTCTGGACCACCTCCGCTCCACCGTGAGCTCAGCCATGGACCCGTTGCAGTTTACATATCGGTCTGGCATCGGAGTGGAGGACGCCGTCATCTCCCTGCTGCACCGCTCTCTCTCTCACCTGGAAAAGCCTGGCAGCTCTGTGAGGATTCTGTTCTTCGATCTTTCCAGCGCCTTCAACACCATCAGCTCCTGAGGGACAAGCTGGAGACGGCTGGTGTGGAGTATGACCTGGCAGAGTGGATCCTGGACTACCTCACAGACCGACCCCAGTTTGTGAGAGCACGGACCTGCAGTGTGGGGGCGCCCCAGGGCACTGTCCTCGCGCCCTTTCTCTTCACCCTTTACACTGCAGACTTCAGACATGACACGGACAGCTGTGTCCTGCAGAAGTTCTCTGACGACTCTGCCATCATCGGACTCATCACGGACGACGATGAGGACAGGGGGACTGGCGCAGGACTTTGTGGACTGGTGTCAGCGGAACCACCTCCTCATCAACGCGGGGAAGACCAAGGAGATGGTGGTGGACTTCCGCAGACGCCACCCCACTGCCCCCTCACCAGTGAACATCCAGGGACGGGACATTGAGAGAGTGGACTCATACAAGTACCTGGGTGTTCATCTGAACCACAAACTGGACTGGACTCATAACACAGACACACTGTACAGGAAGAGCCAGAGTCGGCTCTACCTCCTGAGGAGACTCAGGTCTTTTGGAGTGACAAGGCCACTCCTGAAGACCTTCTCCTCCTCTGTGGTGCATCAGCTCCTGTAGGTGTGGCCTGCTGGAGCAGCAGCATCACAGAGAGGGAGAGGAGGAAGCTGGACAAAGCTCCATCCTGGGCTGTGCTCTGGACTCGGTGCAGGAGGTGGGGGACAGAAGGGTCCTGGCTAGATTCACATCTATGCTGGACCATGAGTGTCGCCCCCTGCAGGACACTCTCTCCGCTCTGGAGAGCAGCTTCAGTGACTGATCCACCCTCGCTGTGTGAGGGAGAGGTTTCACAAGTCTTTCAGACTGTACAACAAACACTGCTAGCCCTGAATGTTATTTTATTTTATTTGTTTCTCTCTATTCCTTATTAAGAGTATGAGAGGTTCTGTTTATAGTTTTGTTTGTAAGATTTTTTCTATTAAGTGTTTTTTTTTTTTTTAAAGCTTTCTATAACTTATCTGTTCTTTTACTTTTACTTGCGTTGCAACACCCATTTACCCATTATGTGGACAAATAAAGGCTATCTTATCTTATTTACTTAAAAATATTATAGAAAAAGATTCAGTTGTAGTCACACGGACTCTACAATGGACCCCTGCTGGACGAATGAGGGATTACACCCACACGTTACGAATGTACAAAACCCTTGGATGAGAAGAGCCACTTAAAGACTTTAAAACTTTGTCCATTTGGGGAATAAATAGTATTAGTTGCTCATTAGAAACAGGTAAATCAAATGACTCTAGTTTAAATCTTCCCCTTTTTTTTAAATGTATTGATTTATTTTTTCCTATTACTTCCAATCTTTCCAATCATATAAATGTTAAATATTATTTTAATGAAAACAGACTTTTCCATCTCCTGAAAACAACATCAGACTCTGATCTGGAGTTTGTTTATTTGTTCCTTTTCCTCCAGCATCACATCCTCTTAGCTCCAGCATCACATCCTCTGAGCTCCAGCATCACATCCTCTGAGCTCCAGCATCACATCCTCTGAGCTCCAGCATCACATCCTCTGCATCTCGATCACTTCCACTGTTCTGGACTTGGTCACATGTCATTTCTCTTTTTCTCCTTCATGATGTCACATGGATATTACAAATGTCTCCTCACAACAGCAGAGTCTTCTGTCCTTAAAGCCTTTGGTTTGTTCAGTTTTAAAATCCACTTTTGAAATATCTGGTTTAACCTTTTTCAGCTCCTCATTGTTTCCTTTTTATGTGTCTGAAACGTTCTTTGAGATGACAGCCTTTTCTTTCACTGAATGTGAAGACATTTCCCACAGTTACAAAGGCGTTGTCACATAATTAGTTCAAACTATGTGCAACAACCTGCTTTTCCACTGAGACTTTTGTCTGGCACATTAGATAAACACATTTGATCCTTGTGTGTTTGTAGCAGACGTTCCTCACTGACGCCCTGTGAATAGTTTGTATAGGTGTGTTCCATAAACACACCTATTAATGGAACTCACCATTAATAGGTGTGTTCCATAAACTTACAAAGGTAAGTTTATTTGTGTGAGCACAATTCATACACAAGTCAATTCAAAGTGCTTCACAACAGGAAAAAAATGCATTCAAATCACAAAGAAATTACGGAATTCACAAAACAGTTTAAGACCTAAAAGAGAAGAGTGAAAATAGAATCCTTTCAGTCATAAAAACAGCTAAACAAAACAGTTTTTAGATTAGATTTGAACATTGTCAGAGTAGAACCTGTCTCACATCTTCAGGAAGAATGTTCCAGGTTTTAGCTGCAGATTCCCCATGTTTAGTCCTGACTCTGGCACCAGCAGGAGGCCGGTCCATGTTTAGTCCTGACTCTGGCACCAGCAGGAGGCCGGTCCATGTTTAGTCCTGACTCTGGCACCAGCAGGAGGCCGGTCCATGTTTAGTCCTGACTCTGGCACCAGCAGGAGGCCGGTCCATGTTTAGTCCTGACTCTGGCACCAGCAGGAGGCCGGTCCATGTTTAGTCCTGACTCTGGCACCAGCAGGAGGCCGGTCCATGTTTAGTCCTGACTCTGGCACCAGCAGGAGGCCGGTCCATGTTTAGTCCTGACTCTGGCACCAGCAGGAGGCCGGTCCATGTTTAGTCCTGACTCTGGCACCAGCAGGAGGCCGGTCCATGTTTAGTCCTGACTCTGGCACCAGCAGGAGGCCGGACCATGTTTAGTCCTGACTCTGGCACCAGTAGGAGGCCGGACCATATTTAGTCTTGACTCTGGCACCAGCAGGAGGCCGGTCCATGTTTAGTCCTGACTCTGGCACCAGCAGGAGGCCGGTCCATGTTTAGTCCTGACTCTGGCACCAGCAGGAGGCCGGTCCATGTTTAGTCCTGACTCTGGGCACCAGCAGGAGGCCGGTCCATGTTTAGTCCTGACTCTGGCACCAGCAGGAGGCCGGCCCCTGAGAACAGGACTAATGTGATGGTACTTCCTGGTTCTGGTCAGGACCCGAGCAGCAGCGTTCTGGATGAACTGCAGCTGTTTTACAGCTCGTTTGGAAAGACCAGTGAGCGGCCGTTACAGTCTAATCTACTGGAGACAAACACATGGATAAGTCTCTCTAAATCTGGTTTAGACACTGTATATTTTTTGATTTTGGCAATGTTTTTAAGATGGTAAAAAGCTGCTGTCTAAAATGAGTGATTAACTTAAAGCGAAGACTTTCTGTTGATTAAATCAGCGATTCTGGAATGTCCAATTAAATTAAATTTAAAGTAAATTTCTAGTTCTGGACAGAACCAGGTTCAGTTGACCTACAGCAGTCAGATGTAAAACAGATATGAAGTTATCTGCCTCTTCCAAAGCGTTGTTATTAAAGTAATACACAACTTCATTTGATCCATTTTGAATCAAGCTTTACCTGTTTGTTTAACGTCTTGTTTTTTCAACTCTATTTGAAATAAAGTTCAAAGGGAAACTGTAAAACTCTGAATATATAATGGATAAAGATTGTTTCCTTGTCACAGTCAGTACAGTCTGTGCTTGAGTCTGTGCGATGACGGCACGAGCAGAGAAAGAAGACCTCAGGGTTAGTTTGTAATAGTATTAATCACAGCAGTGAGTGACAGAAGTCGTATTTAAGGGTTCGTTCACACTTGACTTTGGTCCTGGTCTGATCCTGGTTTAGTCTTGTTCTAGTCCTGGTTTAGTCTTGTTCTAGTCCAGGTTCAATCATGAAGACATTTTTTAATAAAATAATCCTTAGCTTTAGTCTAATCTTTATTATATCCCATATTATTTTATTGATGACACTTTGATGGTAAATGTTAATCATTTATATTCAAACTTTGAACTTGTTTGTCTTGGAGTGACTTTTAGCACGTAATTGCTGCTTATGTATTAAAGCATTGTGTTGGCTTTTTACAGTTTAAACTACTTAATTGAGCCATGACAGTTCTGTGTGTTTCAAACTGCTTCTGTTACTAAAAATAAGTATTTAGTAATACAATTGTCATTCTGGATCAAGAATGTGATGAATTTGACAATCAATAATGTGCCATTATTTTTAAAAACCTGCTCTTATCATGTTGTTTTAATGTGTTTGTTTGTTTGTTTGTTTGTGTGTATGTTGTTATTATGGTGAACTTTGCTGCCTCGTCTTCTCACTAAATATGCAGGATTATTAAAAACAAAACACAGCTCTAGATGTGTTTTTAATGAGTGTAAAACGTTACAAATGAGTGGACCCTGAACATACATAAATGATTCAGTCCATCTCGTCCTCTTTGTCCTCCTCGCCGGACTCTCTGGACTCTCTGGACTCGCTGGACTCGCTGGACTCTTTGGACTCTCTGGACTCGCTGGACTCTCTGGACTCTCCGGACTCTCCGGACTCTCTGGACTCGCTGGACTGGCTGGACTCGCTGGACTCGCTGGACTCTCTGGACTCTCCGGACTCTCCGGACTCGCTGGACTCTTTGGACTCTCTGGACTCGCTGGACTCTCTGGACTCTCCGGACTCTCTGGACTCTCTGGACTCGCTGGACTGGCTGGACTCGCTGGACTCGCTGGACTCTCTGGACTCTCCGGACTCTCCGGACTCTCTGGACTCTTTGGACTCTCTGGACTCGCTGGACTCTCTGGACTCTCCGGACTCTCTGGACTCTCCGGACTCTCTGGACTCTCTGGACTCTCTGGACTCTCTGGACTCTCTGGACTCGCTGGACTCGCTGGACTCTCTGGACTCTCTGGACTCTCTGGACTCTCTGGACTCTCTGGACTCTGGGTCGATTATCCCCGTGTGTTTTGCCTGTTTGTCCAGAGAAGACGGCGGCTCTGCTCTGGACAGTGTTGACAGATGGGACATACTCGGGTGCCTCTCCCTCCACAGACCTGCAGGGGGCGTGATCCATACTCGAGCTGTTTTAGCAGCTCATTTAATGAGAGAGAACCAGGACTGAAACATCTCGTTCTAATGTTCCAGGTGCAAAGTGACAAATCTAATGCAGAGAGTTTAATACCACTAGTGTTGCTCTGGTCTGTCTTTGTGTGGAGGAACCAGTTTGAGTTTGTACTGGGTTCATTTCAAAACTTGGCCGACTCAACCAGTCTTAGAGTTTGGAGCCAATTAAGGATAAAAGTCTTGTATTGACAATAAGATAACTTCTTAAAAGTGGACTTTTCTGAAAGATGGGTCAAATGCAGAGGAACCTTTAGGATTAAGCCTCTTTCATTTTGGCTGCAGCAGTTGATGAGATTCGATTTTTATTGGTAAATTTAAATACAGAAGTCTAAAAAGCATTGTTCATGAGAGAGAGAGAAAATCATCACGTCGTGTAAGAAAAATATGGTTAGCAAACGACAAGAATGAACAGTGTCAATGCTTACGTTCATTTATACAGTATATTTAAAATGTGTTTCTTTCAGTTGTCTTTTGAAATATTTAAATGTGGATATAGGCTAGAGTAAAGGACGTTCTGTTCCTCAGTGTTCTTGGTTAATGATCTACAGATCAATGTCTCTTGTTGAATAGATGTTTTGCTACTTTACATTAAAGATAAACCAGAATATTGGGCACATATTTGCATTTTTTATCAAAATATTGGGCTGAATAAATTTTGTTTTATTTATATGTATTTGTATGTTTTTATATGTTTTTATATTTATTGTGTATTTATTCATATATTTGTATTATTTTTTACATATGTATTTATATTAATTTATTTTTATTTATATATATTTATTGGACAAAAGTCATAACCTCTGGGCAAAATGATGGATGTATGCACATACTTATACACAAAGAGTTATTCAGGCTGGGAACTGGCACAAATAATGTTTTTTAATGTATAAACCAAATAACCAAATAATATCTTCAATCAATCAAAATGTATACAGTTCATACAAATGTAACTCAAAGAGCGTTACAATCATAAAAACACATTAAAATCAAAGAACAATGTCAATCACAAGACGAAAACTAAAAGCATAAATATTTACATTCCAATGTGTTTAAAAAGTAAATTACAGTTCATATGCTTCAATCAAACGATCAGTGGAAGAAGTTTATCTAGAGTTTCCCTCATGTGGGAAATTGATATTTATCCAACTAAAACTTCATTATCACTAAACTATTGTCCAAGTCTTTAGCTTCAAGAGTGTTATTGTTCTAGCAGTAAAACATATTAAACAGATGATTGTGAAACTTTTACACATTACAATGAGTAAATCAAAGGTTTTAACAAAGCCACATCTAAATGTAAATAAATGTAAGTGAAGAGCATTGATTCGGTTGTGTGTCAGGAAAGATACATTTAAAACATGACTGGAATTCCAAGGAAAAACAAAATGGTGCAGAGCAAGTCATGGAGCGGAACAGCTATATATCTATATATCATCTATCTGTGTCAGTATCTATCTATCGATCTACCGTGTCCATGGACAATTATTTCTTTGTGTTTGTTGATTCATGTATATAACTTCAAAACTATAGTGCTGATTTAAAACCTTTGTTGTTAATGTTGAATAGATTGTAGGTTTTAGGTTCAGTGATGTCGCTCTAGGTAACTGGCTCCGCCTTTGCTTGTTGTCTTAATGTTTTCTTTCATTTTCTCCAGTTTCATGACTTTCTCTGTGTCTCTCCTCTCCTTCATCTTCTCAATGAGGAAGTCCAGGTGGACATATGTGGACACTGAGTCTGCATTTAGAGCGATCTTCTCCAGCTTCTCTATGGCCTCAAACGCATCATCCAGAAAGCGATCCTTGTCTCGTTGAAGTTGTTTCATTTCTTTTTCCAGCTCCTCCAACAGGATTTTCTTTACCTCACTCTCGGTTTTAGCATTATATCTCTTCTGCACCTCTTCAACAGGCTCGGGCAATTGTCTGGTCTTGGTCACATATTTCCATTTCTCAAGTGCATGGTCATTTTGATGACATTTTCCAGAGCAAACGGAACAATAACCACGAAAGGAAATTTTTCCACAAAAGGTTTTAGAAGGGGAAACACATTCATTACAGCAGCGCTCCTTACATCTGGTACAGCTGAGATGTTTTTTCTCACAATGTTCTTTCTCTTTATAGGGTTCTGTTCTGACAATTATGTTTGAAAAAACTTGATCTAACTTTTCTACCTCTTCTTTGTTCATTTTTATTGCCTCTTGTTGTATCTCAATGTGTGCGACTCGTTCTTTGAGGTTTTCAATGCAGGCTGTCAATATTTCTCTCTCAATCAACACATCTTTTGTTTTCTCCAGTGACTGAGGTTGAGATTTTTCCAGGAACTTTGTAAACTTGACCATGCCTCTTTCAGCTTTTTTAAACATGTCTGATGAAAAACTTTCAGCCTCCTCCCCTTTTTCTATCTTATCCTCTTGGCGGTTGTTAAACAGGAAATAGACTGGTTTATCGTCTTCATCCCTGGCATACTTTACCCCAGCTGCTTCCAGAGCTTTAAGAGCATCTTTTGGAACCCCTCCATCTGAGTGAGTCATCATGGCCACAATATTCTTCTTCATGTCTTTACCAAAGCTTGAAGTGATTGAGTTGAAGACGTAGGCGATTCTTTCATTGATTCTGTTCTGTGAAGACTTCAGGACCAAACCTACTGCATCGATTGACTTCACTCCACTCACTTCATCAGGGGCTTTGAAGAGTTCCAGGAGTTTCTTTGTAGTAATTTTATCATGTTCTATTCCTCTGGTGTCTCCGAATCCAGGAGTGTCGATGATGGTCAGAGAATAAGGGACAACTGTTCCCTCAAAGCCAAAGACTTCATAAACAGACACTTCTGAGGTTTGACTCTCAGACTGAGGTCGATCTGTCTCGTCTGGGATGATTTTAAACCAAACTTTGTCTTCAAATTTCACCCCCATGACAAAGTTGACCAGGGCGTTGATCAGAGTGGACTTTCCTGACCCTGTCTCTCCAACCAGGAGGATGGTTCTGTTTTGGTGATTAAGATTACATTTTCCGAGGGTGAATTTCCTCAGTTTTGATTTTTCATCTGACTCTCTGTCCAGATTCTTTTTCTTTACTTTCAGCTGGTAACAAGCAGGAGGACCAACACATAATTTTGTGCTTTCAGTCATATATTTTGACCATTTTTTTCCCACACTGTCCAAAAAAGAGATTTGAATTAGTGAAAACAGGTCAAGTCGTCTTATGTTGAGACAGTCTCTCACCTTGTGCTAGCTGAAGGACCAGATGTTGGATGTTCTTCCTGTGGGTGAAAGAAAAGACTTTACTCCTGTAAAATCATGTGCATTTTGTGTGAGATTTCATGATGCTTAAATTGGGACGAAACTAGAATGCATTCATTAAATAATATGTCCGATTGGTCAAATAAAGTAAGGGACAAACCGAAGGATTTTGTAACCGTCTTGACCACCGCAGGTGTTTGAATTGAAGACAAACAGGGCGTGGTTAGTACTTGGAAGACGCTGGAAGCTGTGGCTCAGTGATGACTGCATTTCCCACTGAATCCACTGCTTTCATTAAGTGTGTTCTTGGATCCTTTTACTCTATAGCACATGTGTCATATACAATTTTTTTAAAAATTGATTCATAAAACCGTTTTTATCGCTAAAACTACGCGTCCCACAATGCCGCCGGTGGCCGCCCCTCCCCCACGGGGCTCTGCTGCACTGCTGCGTGAGCTGCCGAGGGAGAAGTGCACTTCAAGCACTTTTGAGCAGAAGTTTAGTGGTGTGTCAGTTCAGGTGTACAGAGAACTACACAGATGTGGAAATGTTAGTTAGTACATTTAAAAGGTTTTTTAGATCTTGAGAAGTTTATTTTGTTATAAAGTCAAATGTTTATCTCTGTGTAGAACTGTAGATCAACTCTGAAGTTGTAATGCATATTTCTTATATTTTGAATCAAATTAATTTGACACCCCTGCTCTATAGGATGGTTCTTATTTTTTATTTAGGAATGTGTAAAAAAAATATTTTAAGAAACCATCTTATATGTGTCCGTCTGTGAGAGTGGGATCTCTCCTTCACTGGAACTCCTCCAGGTTTCTACGCTTTTTTCCCAAAGAGGTTTTTTTGTAGTTTGTCCTGGCCGAGAAGGAGAGTCTAAGGACAGAGGACCCTGGGACATCGTCCCTCGCCACCACAGACATTGTCTGACTTCATCGCCACCACAGACATTGTTGATTCATTTCTCCCTGTGGCCCTCAGAGGCAACTGTTGTTGTGATTTTGGGCCTTACAAAAATAAATTGATTTGATTTGATTTGATTTGATTATAGTCACATGACGTTTCCATTGATCAGACTCTTAGTTTGAGTTCTTACAGTGTCATTTTCCCCTTCTCAACACAAACAGAACATTACCATGTTGTTCTTCTGTGAAGATTGAGGAGAACTTTCGATTGAGATGCTAAAGACAAAGAAAAGCAGACAATAATTAGATTCAAACCACATGCACTCTGCTCCTGTTCAAGATACACTTGTGTCTGTAGATTAGAGACATCACTCCTTCCTGAAGGACTTTTTGACATATTATTTTTCAAATTCTTGCTAACATTCATCACCTAAGTTCTATAAGGTTGTACATACATACAAAATGAGGTTCAAACGTTAAGTTATATTTAGTTTACAATATATTCATATCCCTTCCCTTTATATTTCTTCTAAATCTAAGTGTTATTATTGACAGAATCTAAATGAGGAGCACGAGGTTGTGGATGATTTAGTTTTATTCACAGCAGAACAGAGGCCAAATAATCACTGGACATTAAGTTCATGTAAAGCAAGTGTCTCGTCTTTAAAGACGCTACACGGACGAGTAAGCTCCACCCCTTCCTCATTCTGCCCCCCCACACACGTGACAGCCCCCCCCCCCCCCCCACACACACACACACACGTCACAGCCCCCCCCTTTGCACACCCAGACCCACAGCCTGAGGCTTTACACTTCTCACACACCCGGGTCTCGTCTCTGACACGCTCAAACTTTAGGTGCGTAATGTGCATGCTGCATGTGCACACGGTTTGATCTTGGTCTATTGCAGGTTAGAATTTGGGTTTATTCACAATTTAGTCACAATTTTAAAATATGAAAGTGTGATTATTTGTAAAAACGACTTACTATGGGTGGGACGAGACTCAACTCCCTCGAGACGAGGTGCGAAACACAACAGTTTGTTCCATAAGAAAAAGTCATGACTTTTAATAAATATATTTTTGCTGTTAATGTTTCAGTGTCACTGAAACTACAGCTTCTCCAGAAATACAACTTACCAGTGTTAAAACATGTTTACAGCAGTTTGCTCTCGCACAGAAGCGGTAGCTAATTACTAAAAAAAAAAAAAACTACCAGTACTATTTATTTTTTGTTTTTTAAAGAAAACACAAAATGTCCTGATAAAATTGTGAAGAAAAAACAAAATAATTCTTACCTTTTTGTCAGAGCAGTCGATACCAGCCTGAGTGAGATCTGAACCACACCAGTATATATACTCTTGGTGTGTTATGTAAAACCACTGTGTCACATGTTATTCAAACTTTATCTCAATCTTCCTTGTGGCAAACCTGACCGTCCACTTTGAGTTGATGAATGTTATGTTAGCACTCATGATCTTATCACCTTGCGTGCAGTCTTTTAGTTTCTCTTTTACAACACCCTCTCTCTGTCTCTTCTCTTTCTCGGCATAAAATCCATGTAGACAATTGGCTTTTTTTTGTCATTTGCTGCTTGAATGTCTTTCCATTGATCTGTGAATCTAGATCCAGCGGCGTTGAAGCTAATGTGCTGTGAGTGTGGCTCATCTCCAGTCTGTGCTGTCTTTGAGCATTAAAGGCCCCATCACATGTTCAGAGTGTGGGCCCCATCACATGTGCAGAGTGCGGGCCCCATCACATGTTCAGAGTGCGGGCCCCATCACATGTTCAGAGTGCGGGCCCCATCACATGTTCAGAGTGCGGGCCCCATCACATGTTCAGAGTGTGGGCCCCATCATATGTGCAGAGTGCGGGCCCCATCACATGTTCAGAGTGTGGGCCCCATCACATGTGCAGAGTGCGGGCCCCATCACATGTTCAGAGTGCGGGCCCCATCACATGTTCAGAGTGCGGGCCCCATCACATGTTCAGAGTGCGGGCCCCATCACATGTGCAGAGTGCGGGCCCCATCACATGTTCCCCCATCACATGTTCAGAGTGTGGGCCCCATCACATGTTCAGAGTGTGGGCCCCATCACATGTGCAGAGTGCGGGCCCCATCACATGTGCAGAGTGTGGGCCCCATCACATGTTCAGAGTGCGGGCCCCATCACATGTTCAGAGTGCGGGCCCCATCACATGATCAGAGTGTGGCCCCATCACATGTTCAGAGTGTGGCCCCATCACATGTTCAGAGTGTGGGCCCCATCACATGTTCAGAGTGCGGGCCCCATCACATGTGCAGAGTGTGGGCCCCATCACATGTTCAGAGTGCGGGCCCCATCACATGTTCAGAGTGCGGGCCCCATCACATGTTCAGAGTGCGGGCCCCATCACATGTTCAGAGTGTGGGCCCCATCACATGTTCAGAGTGTGGGCCCCATCATATGTGCAGAGTGCGGGCCCCATCACATGTTCAGAGTGTGGGCCCCATCACATGATCAGAGTGTGGCCCCATCACATGTTCAGAGTGTGGCCCCATCACATGTTCAGAGTGTGGGCCCCATCACATGTTCAGAGTGTGGGCCCCATCACATGTTCAGAGTGCGGGCCCCATCACATGTTCAGAGTGCGGGCCCCATCACATGTTCAGAGTGTGGCCCCATCACATGTTCAGAGTGTGGGCCCCATCACATGATCAGAGTGTGGCCCCATCACATGATCAGAGTGTGGGCCCCATCACATGTTCAGAGTGCGGGCCCCATCACATGTTCAGAGTGCGGGCCCCATCACATGTTCAGAGTGCGGGCCCCATCACATGTTCAGAGTGTGGCCCCATCACATGTGCAGAGTGCGGGCCCCATCACATGTGCAGAGTGTGGGCCTCATCACATGTTCAGAGTGTGGGCCCCATCACATGTTCAGAGTGTGGCCCCATCACATGTTCAGAGTGTGGCCCCATCACATGTGCAGAGTGTGGGCCCCATCACATGTGCAGAGTGTGGGCCCCATCACATGTTCAGAGTGTGGGCCCCATCACATGTTCAGAGTGTGGGCCCCATCACATGTTCAGAGTGTGGCCCCATCACATGTGCAGAGTGTGGGCCCCATCACATGTGCAGAGTGTGGGCCCCATCACATGTTCAGAGTGTGGGCCCCATCACATGTTCAGAGTGTGGCCCCATCACATGTTCAGAGTGTGGCCCCATCACATGTGCAGAGTGTGGGCCCCATCACATGTGCAGAGTGTGGGCCCCATCACATGTTCAGAGTGTGGGCCCCATCACATGTTCAGAGTGTGGGCCCCATCACATGTTCAGAGTGTGGGCCCCATCACATGTTCAGAGTGTGGCCCCATCACATGTGCAGAGTGTGGGCCCCATCACATGTGCAGAGTGTGGGCCCCATCACATGTTCAGAGTGTGGGCCCCATCACATGTTCAGAGTGTGGCCCCATCACATGTTCAGAGTGTGGCCCCATCACATGTGCAGAGTGTGGGCCCCATCACATGTGCAGAGTGTGGGCCCCATCACATGTTCAGAGTGTGGGCCCCATCACATGTTCAGAGTGTGGGCCCCATCACATGTTCAGAGTGTGGGCCCCATCACATGTTCAGAGTGTGGGCCCCATCACATTTTCAGAGTGTGGGCCCCATCACATGATCAGAGTGTGGGCCCCATCACATTTTCAGAGTGTGGGCCCCATCACATGTGCAGAGTGTGGGCCCATCACATGTGCAGAGTGTGGCCCCATCACATGTGCAGAGTGTGGGCCCATCACATGTGCAGAGTGTGGCCCCATCACATGTTCAGAGTGTGGGCCCCATCACATGTTCAGAGTGTGGGCCCCATCACATGTTCAGAGTGTGGGCCCATCACATGTGCAGAGTGTGGCCCCATCACATGTTCAGAGTGTGGGCTCCATCACATGTTCAGAGTGTGGGCCCCATCACATGTTCAGAGTGTGGGCCCCATCACATGTTCAGAGTGTGGGCCCCATCACATGTTCAGAGTGTGGGCCCCATCACATGTTCAGAGTGTGGGCCCATCACATGTGCAGAGTGTGGCCCCATCACATGTTCAGAGTGTGGGCTCCATCACATGTTCAGAGTGTGGGCCCCATCACATGTTCAGAGTGTGGGCCCCATCACATGTTCAGAGTGTGGGCCCCATCACATGTTCAGAGTGTGGGCCCCATCACATGATCAGAGTGTGGGCCCCATCACATTTTCAGAGTGTGGGCCCCATCACATGTGCAGAGTGTGGGCCCATCACATGTGCAGAGTGTGGCCCCATCACATGTGCAGAGTGTGGGCCCATCACATGTGCAGAGTGTGGCCCCATCACATGTTCAGAGTGTGGGCCCCATCACATGTTCAGAGTGTGGGCCCCATCACATGTTCAGAGTGTGGGCCCCATCACATGTGCAGAGTGTGGCCCCATCACATGTGCAGAGTGTGGCCCCATCACATGTTCAGAGTGTGGGCTCCATCACATGTTCAGAGTGTGGGCCCCATCACATGTTCAGAGTGTGGGCCCCATCACATGTTCAGAGTGTGGGCCCCATCACATGTTCAGAGTGTGGGCCCCATCACATGATCAGAGTGTGGGCCCCATCACATGTTCAGAGTGTGGGCCC
>NW_027315834.1:46439870-46534870 GCF_026437365.1 Eucyclogobius newberryi | reverse complement strand
TAATTTATTCTCTTTTTAAAAATTCAGGGAGATTTTAAATCCACTGAATGCTCAAGCTTTACGATCTGCTCTCACACGCTTGAGATGTTGTAATGGTGCCTCGGTCCCTCCCTTGAAGTGCAGGGACTTTCACTGTAGTCTGTTGTTGGCACTGGTATTTGTACCACGAGTGGACAGATCCCAGCGTCGTCGTCTGGCGTGACAATGTCGTGCGTTCAGAAGGAGGTTGTTTCCTTTGCGCTGCTCGACAACATTCCTAACCTGTGCCACTAATGAGACCGATGAGAGTTTGATGATAGATTACTATCATGCGAAACAACACGGTCAAAAGTATCAAAGAATAAGTGCTGGTTTTGTAAAAGGTTAAAAATGTGCAAAAGTAACACTTCCATATTGAAAATGTAAAGAGATACTTGGAATGAAAACGGTGCCAATGTATGACATGTCAATACTCAAATAAAGTACAGATATTCGAAAAGTAGAGTAAAAAGTACAAATACATTACTTGCTACAAAGACATCAATGAAGTACTCACACACACACACACACACACACACACAAACACACAAACACACACACACACACAAACACACACACACACACACACACACAAACACACACACACACACAAACACACACACACACACACACACACACACAAAAACTAAATATTAGTATTATGCAACATTTTCTGGAAAACTTTGCTGTTAAATAAACATACAAATTTGAAATAGATCAATTATTTTACTTTTTATCAGCATAAATGTACTGAATGGAAAAAGATACATTATGTGAAGTCAACATTTGATTGTTTTTGATGCAAAGTAAAATATGGAAAAGTGAATACAGTGAACTGCAGTCTCCGCCCACTCCAATAAAATGGAGGTTGCGAGAACGCCCGTCGCAACAGTGCCGACTAGTTGAAAAAAGAAAAATAAATACCCATGTAACAAATTTACTCTATAGCGCCCCCTACTCATTGTGTTAAATCCTCAACATTGTCTGATTTGTTTGAAACTCATGGTTTATATTCTCCTCGAGACGCCATGAAAAAATTGCTTTGCTGATATTGTGTATTTTCAGAATTGGCCAGCAGAAGCGCAATGAATGCCTTCACTTCCTCTTCCGCTTTTATTTTGATGGGACATTTCCTCTCGTGCTGCATTAGAATTATTATTCTTTAGACTTAATTCTTTAGACTTTATTCTTTAGACTTTTTTCTTTCTGCCACAGCGCGGGAGGCGAGAGCCATCATCGCCGCTGCGTGGCTTTAATTATAAATTACAGTTACTTACAGAACACAATAGTGCACCAGCCTCTTTGTTCTTCCACATCTTTCTGTCATTGATACGCCTACCCTGTAACAAATAAGACATGGTTCTCGTTTACTTTTTTGATCGTGATGCCAAATGAAATGCTGCGCCAAATTTTAGTAGTACATTTTGTGGTCCCCATTCAAAAGGCAATGTTTTTGGACTTCTTGGCAAAATGTGCGTGACCGTGACTCTTACAATAAAAATTGATGACACACACACACGCACGCACGCGCGCACACACACACACACACACACACACACACACACACACACAAACTAAATATTAGAATTATGCAACATTTTCCGGAAAACTTTGCTGTTAAATAAACATACAAATTGGAAATAGATCAATTATTTTACTTTTTATCAGCATAAATGTACTGAATGGAAAAAGATTTTAAGTAGTTTTTGTAACTCCTTTTTTTCATAACTCTATGTCAAGTTATGAAGTGCCCATTATTCACAAGGAAATGCAAACTGTTGTAGAAACTGTGGCACCAGGAGACAAACCACTATCACGTGTTCTGGGACTGTCCTGTCGCTGCAGACTTGACGTCCCTTTCAACTTTAGAACTACGTATTTGGGCCTCAAAACTCCTTTAGAATGTACTTTTGGCAGCAGGAAAAAAGTCCGTCACACAGAAATGGCCGACACAAACATCACAAACAATCAAGAACTGGGCTGACATAGGGACAGACATCAGACAAATGGAAAATTTTGACTGAATTTGAAAATGGACAAATTTGACCGACTCTGGACGCAATTGTGCTGTAATTGTGTTTCTCTTTTGTTGAATGTCTATTTGTAATGTTATTTAAAATGTTGCTCATTGCTCTTGTTTTGTGTCTGTTCTGTGTTTTGTGTTTAAGAAAACTTAAATACGATCCTACAATCCTAATAGTTCAGACACTGCAGTTCTTTTGTCATGAGTCTGCATGTGATTTTTACAAACGTTTGATCATTAAAGTTCCCGTCTCTCTGGCAGATACGCGGCGGACGGCGGGCTAAATCTTTACGGTCGAAACTCGGGTCGCTCTTCGGACTCGGCTTCCTCTCGAGACGTCCCACAGAGGCTGGGCAAAGACGCGCCCGGAGACATCGACAGGTAAGACGGGCTTTCATCCACGTTTTACCTTTGTGTTGTTGTTGTTGTTGTTGTTGTTGTTGTTGTGTCAAACGTTCACTGAACCAACAGCGACGACCGACTGGTTTTGTTGTGGATTTGCTGATATTTTTGGGGTTTTCAAGACATTTTCAACATGTTTGAGAAGCACATTTACACAATGAAGGAATAAATAACGCATATGCTGTTTTAGGAGTGGATTTATTAAAGGAGACGTATTCTGCGTCGCTTGTGTCGTTATTGGCCTTTAAACGTGCTCTTGTGTGACTTCCTCATGTTTTAGAACTGGAAAGACAAGTATTATGCAAAAACGAGCGACTTCCAATGTCTAATCTCCCGTGAGGAACTGGGCGATGGGCTCCGTCTACTGGCAGCAGAGGGAATGACATATTTTAGGAGGAAAAAAATCTTTGGTTGGCTTATGTGTCCGAGCGGTGATTGTGATTGTACGACAGAAATGCTCAAGTCTGGAGATGATTTATGGAGTAAGAAACAGCAGAAGACTCACGTCACGGATGGAGAAAACGTCACGCTTCAGGGAGATTCAGAACGGAGGGTTTTTTGACGCTCGGAGGGGAGACGATTAACTAGTGCGAATGAAGCTAAATGCTCCAGGTGTGTTTGTGATGATAAGAGCAGGGTTAAAAGAAAGTCAGTTTAAAGTAATACGTGTCTATCAGTCAGGTGTTAGCAGCAACAAAGGAAATTACCATGTGGAAATAAACAAAAGCTAGCTTGCCCCGACATGCTAACGTAAGCACACAGCTCTAATCGACACTGGAGATGATTTATGGACTTGTAAACAGGTCAGGAGACGGCCGGATCGCTACCTTCGACGTCACAAATCTGGGAAACGTGGTTTTGTGAGCAAAGAAGGAGAAGAGAAGACTTGTGTCCTTTAAATCTGAAATGCCCAATGTTTCTTTGAAATTAGAACGTTTAGTTTTCCTCTTAGACTGTGTTGCAAAAGTAGAACGACAGGACAAAACCCGCACTGTATGTTACGGGTCGATAGTGCTTAAAACCTGCACATGCCGCTCGTGAAATGGGTTTTTGAGGGAAACGGACACTTCCTCCTGTCACGGTTTGAACGACAGGAATCATTTTTTCAATCCAAATTCACTGTGGATCACTGTAAGTTCGAGGGATTTCTCCACAGTTCAGTTGGATTCATCGCTGCGGCGTCGGGATAATGTCGTTAATTCTTATCGTTATTTGATTTTTTATTTGATTTTTTTTTTTACTGTTTCAATTGATGTATAAATATTGCGTAGTTAACGTTGCTGTTACATTTTGGGCGGCCCACGGAGCGGTGGACGTGTCAAAAACAACATCCAGGATTTGTTTACGCTAAATGCAGGATCAGGAATGGCTCAAAACACCTTCACACAAACTTAGACTAACTTAGACTTATAGATAAACTTTATGGATCTTTAAATGACTTGGACACAGTAGCTCACACTTTGCATTATATTGACCTGGAACAAAAATAAAAGAAAGTAGCAACAAAAAAATTTACAATTGAGTTTATGCACAAGTAGAATAGAATAAAAGTCGATAAAAAGGAGATAAAGTGCAAAAATGAAAATGGTGCTTTGACAGGACATTATCTTTGTTTGTTTGTTTGTTTGTTTGTTTGTTGTGTCCTTCACTGTGGGAAATGCAAAAGGAAATTAACCTTTTGTTTTGAGCTTTTTTTTTTTAAGCAGAATCGATCAGAAACATATTTATTTTCAGTCATAAAGGAAAACTGGCTTTTTAAATACTTCCAATACGTTCTGCATGTTGGAAAATAAAATGAAAAATAACAACAAGAAAAGAAAAGGTCGGCCCAAAATAAAAGAAAATCAACAACAAGAAAATGTTAAAAAAAAAAGGAAAAGAAAATGACAATAATGAGAAAATAATAACAAGAAAATAAAAACAAAAGGAAGATGAAGAATAACAAGACAATACCAAAACAAGAAAATAAAAATAACAAGAAAATAAAAAAACAAGAAAATAAAACAAAAAAAAAATAAAACAACAAGAAAATAAAAATATAAAAAATAAACCCCAAAAATAAAAGAAATTAAACCGACTGTGTAATTACAGTCCTCGTGCAGAGTTGAACAGACGTTAGAAAGGAACTGAAATTAAACTGGTTTGTTTTCCTGTTGAACGCAAAGTAGCGCCTCCCAGAGGACATCAGGAGAACCTCTCTCAGAATGTGATACATGAGAGCCTCATGAGCTGCTCCATAAAGATCTTTACTATGTTCAATCTAATTAGTCTGATAAGACATAAAACCAGCAGATAAAAGCAAATGCCAAGAGACTCTCAAAAATAGAATGATAAAATGATAAAACGCTCTGACACGTTAAAAGAGTTTTATTCTCGCAGCAGGTGAATTCTGTGTTTTTGTCAAACTTCAGTTCTGAGTCGAACACTGTGAAAAGTACTTTCAAAAAGTCCACGATATTTACATTCTCTCCATTTATGACACGGACCTTGTGGTTTGAACGCGTTTCCTCATCACTGAGATCAAGTCTGAGATCAAACACTTTGAAGAACGTGAACACAACGTTGTATAAAGTTATAAAACATGAAAGACACAGACACTTTAAACTATGAAATAACCATGAATATTAGTCAGTTATAACGAGTCAGGATTCCACAACAAGAAGGGAGGAAACTGAGGGACATTTCCTGTATATTTAGTCAAAACTGTCGCTCCGGCGTCAAACGAGCTGACGTTTAATCGATGTGGATCTGTCGGGCGGAGCGAGAGATGACGGAGATCACACGGATTCACTCGCACGTATTTACAGCTGTCGAGGAGATGTGTGCGAAGACGAGGAGGATTCTGAGGGACACGGACTGTGCGTCGTTCAGGACGTGTTAGAGGCGGCAATACTTACAGAACTCAATAAACCAGAAAAACCAACTGGAGGACGTCATTAGATCAGAGCAACTCATCAGAAATGTTCTAAATCGTGCGCTAAATGTGGTGTTTGAGCTTCAGATATCACATGTAACAGTGAACGGGCCGTGAAATGAACCACAAACGTGAAGAAATGTCAATCATCTTCTTTTTACTCATTGTAGACTGTGGTCAGTCGTGTTGTTTAGAAGACATGTCATGCTTTATATAGGTCTGTGTGCTTTTTGTCACCTTGGCATTGTATGTTTAAGATCTTGAACTAACGCCTGTGTCTGTAAAACACACGTTAAAGCAGTTACAGTGTCACTGCTGAGACACTTTTAAACGGAGTGATTTCTGAGGCGTGAAAAACAGCCAAATGAAGTTCAGTTTTAGACCTGGCACATGGAAACGCACGCGGTATTTTCCGGAGTATAAGTCGCACCAGCCAAAAAATGCATAATAGAGAAGAATAAAACATATTTAAGTCGCACTGGGGTATAAGTCGCATTTTGGGGGGATAAAATCCAAGACCAAGAACAGACATTTAATCTTGAAATGCAATTTAATATAATATAAAGAACATGGTGAATAGGTGTACGTATGCTAACGCTAACACCTTCAGCTACATGACGTATGCTAACGCTAACACTTTCAGCTACATGACGTATGCTAACGCTAACACCTTCAGCTACATGACGTATGCTAACGCTAACACCTTCAGCTACATGACGTATGCTAACGCTAACACTTTCAGCTACATGACGTATGCTAACGCTAACACCTTCAGCTACATGACGTATGCTAACGCTAACACCTTCGGGTACATGACGTATGCTAAAGCTAACACCTTCAGCTACATGACGTATGCTAACGCTAACACCTTCAGCTACATGACGTATGCTAACGCTAACACCTTCAGCTACATGACGTATGCTAACGCTAACACCTTCAGCTACATGATGAATGCTAACGCTAACACCTTCAGCTACATGACGTATGCTAACGCTAACACCTTCAGCTACATGACGTATTCTAACGCTAACACCTTCAGCTACATGACGTATTCTAACGCTAACACCTTCAGCTACATGACGTATGCTAACGCTAACACCTTCAGCTACATGACGTATGCTAACGCTAACACCTTCAGCTACATGACGTATGCTAACGCTAACACCTTCAGTTACATGACGTATGCTAACGCTAACACCTTCGGTTACATGACGTATGCTAACGCTAACACCTTCAGCTACATTACGTATGCTAATGCTAACACCTTCGGTTACATGACGTATGCTAACGCTAACACCTTCGGTTACATGACGTATGCTAACGCTAACACCTTCAGCTACATTACGTATGCTAATGCTAACACCTTCAGCTACATGACGTATGCTAACGCTAACACCTTCGGTTACATGACGTATGCGAACGCTAACACCTTCAGCTACATGACGTATGCTAACGCTAACACCTTCAGCTACATGACGTATGCTAACGCTAACACCTTCAGCTACATGACGTATGCTAACGTTAACACCTTCGGTTACATGACGTATGCTAACGCTAACACCTTCAGCTACATGACGTATGCTAACGCTAACACCTTCAGCTACATGACGTATGCTAACGCTAACACCTTCAGCTACATGACGTATGCTAACGCTAACACCTTCAGCTACATGACGTATGCTAACGCTAACACCTTCAGCTACATGACATATGCTAACGTTAACACCTTCAGCTACATGACGTATGCTAACGCTAACACCTTCAGCTACATGACGTATGCTAACGCTAACACCTTCGGCTACATGACGTATGCTAACGCTAACACCTTCAGCTACATGACGTATGCTAACGCTAACACCTTCGGCTACATGACGTATGCTAACGCTAACACCTTCAGCTACATGACGTATGCTAACGCTAACACCTTCAGCTACATGACGTATGCTAACGCTAATACTTTCAGCTACTTGACGTATGCTAACGCTAACACCTTCGGTTACATGACATACGCTAACACCTTCAGCTACATGACGTATGCTAACGCTAACACTTTCAGCTACATGACGTATGCTAACGCTAACACCTTCAGCTACATGAGGCACAGACAGAACTGTGGTAAGTGTCTGGTATGTTAACGTAACATATGAACAGTTATTCAGATAACTATAGCATAAAGAACATACTAACAAGTTTAGCAAAGCATCAGTTTTACCCCAAATCACTAAATCCACTGAATTCTTCTTCCTCTGTGTCACTTCTAAACAACTCCACAAACTCCAGAGGAAGAGGAAGTGCAGATTCTTCTTCTGCGTCGATTAAAGCCTAGAGCGCCCTCTTGTGGTAGAAGTCGCACCCCGGCCAAAACTATGAAAAAAATTGCGACATATATTCTGGAAAATACTGTTTATTTTCAGGTTGTATTTGGTGTAAAACATTATTACAGTTTCTCCTAAAGCCCATGTTCCCATCAACACAACTCTTTTACAAATGGCGAATGCTTTTTGTTTCCTGTCAATCATCCATTTTTAAACAGTAAAAACACTTGAAAACCACAGCTTTGCTTTGGCTGAAGCGTCAGGCGACGTTGCGGCGTTAAAGTGCGAGTCGACCTCACGCTCCGTCTGTCATAATCGCCGTGACCGTCGCCCGGAGCTGCTTCTGGTTCTTATCTGTAAACGGCCCCCTGTCAGACCTGCTCAGATCCAGCCCGGGGCCCTGAACCTGCTGCTGCCAGAGAGAGCGGCTGGCGTGGAGAGGGAGGAGGCGCCCTCGCTCACCCCGCCTCGCTGACCCCGCCTCGCTGACCCCGCCTCGCTCACCCCGCCTCGCTGACCCCGCCTCGCTCACCCCGCCTCGCTCACCCCGCCTCGCTGACCCCGCCTCGCTCACCCCGCCTCGCTGACCCGGCCTCGCTCACCCGGCCTCGCTCACCCCGCCTCGCTGACCCGGCCTCGCTCACCCCGCCTCGCTGACCCCGCCTCGCTCACCCCGCCTCGCTGACCCCGCCTCGCTCACCCCGCCTCGCTGACCCGGCCTCGCTCACCCGGCCTCGCTCACCCCGCCTCGCTCACCCGGCCTCGCTCACCCCGCCTCGCTGACCCCGCCTCGCTCACCCCGCCTCGCTGACCCCGCCTCGCTCACCCCGCCTCGCTGACCCGGCCTCGCTCACCCGGCCTCGCTCACCCCGCCTCGCTGACCCGGCCTCGCTGACCCGGCCTCGCTGACCCCGCCTCGCTGACCCCGCCTCGCTCACCCCGCCTCGCTGACCCGGCCTCGCTGACCCGGCCTCGCTGACCCCGCCTCGCTGACCCCGCCTCGCTCACCCCGCCTCGCTGACCCGGCCTCGCTGACCCCGCCTCGCTGACCCCGCCTCGCTGACCCGGCCTCGCTGCAACCAACACTGGGTCAAAAGGTCAAACTTTTGGAGTTCTGAGTCTAAAGTACAATACAACACAAGAACATGTAACATACAATAATGTGAGTCCCTTGAACAGATGAGTTTCATCTCAGGAAATCTCTCCTGATCCGGGTTTAGCTGCGTCTCTCTCCTTCTTTCTCTGCTCCCTCCCTCCATCGCTCCCTCCTTCCCTCCTTCCCTTCCTCCCTCCCTCCCTTTCTCTCCCTCTCCCCTTCTTTTCCTTCCTCAAAGTGCTGAATTCAGGGGAAAATAAAGCTATGTTATTCTTTCATGGTTTCATGGCGTTAACAGAGGTTATTCCAGTAATGAAGACTTCCATTTCACCTGATCCGGGTTTAGCTTCTTCTCAACCTCCCTCTCTCTCCTACTCTCCTCTCTCCCTCCCTCTCTCTCATCTCTCCTCTCTCCTCCCTCCCTCCCTCTCTCCTCTCTCCTCTCTCCTCCCTCTCTCCTCCCTCCCTCTCTCCTCTCTCCTCTCTCTCCTCTCTCCTCTCTCCTCTCTCCTCTCTCCTCTCTCTCCTCTCTCCTCTCTCCCCTCTCTCCTCTCTCCTCTCTCCTCTCTCCCTCTCTCCTCTCTCCCGCTCTCCCTCCTCTCTCCTCTCTCCTCTCTCCTCCCTCCCTCTCTCCTTCTCTCCTCTCTCCCTCTCTACTCTCTCCTCTCTCCTCTCTCCTCCCTCCCTCTCTCCTTCTCTCCTCTCTCCCTCTCTACTCTCTCCTCTCTCCTCCCTCCCTCTCTCCTCTCTCCTCTCTCCTCCCTCCTCTCTCCTCTCTCCTCTCTCCTCTCTCTCCTCTCTCTCCTCTCTCCTCTCTCCTCTCTCCTCTCTCCTCCCTCCTCTCTCCTCTCTCCTCTCTCCTCTCTCCTCTCTCTCCTCTCTCCTCTCTCCTCTCTCCCCTCTCTCCTCTCTCCTCTCTCCTCTCTCCCTCTCTCCTCTCTCCCGCTCTCCCTCCTCTCTCCTCTCTCCTCTCTCCTCCCTCCCTCTCTCCTTCTCTCCTCTCTCCCTCTCTACTCTCTCCTCTCTCCTCTCTCCTCCCTCCCTCTCTCCTCTCTCCTCTCTCCTCCCTCCTCTCTCCTCTCTCCTCTCTCCTCTCTCCTCCCTCCTCTCTCCTCTCTCCTCTCTCCTCTCTCCTCTCTCTCCTCTCTCCTCTCTCCTCTCTCCTCTCTCCTCTCTCCTCCCTCCTCTCTCCTCTCTCCTCTCTCCTCTCTCCTCCCTCCTCTCTCCTCTCTCCTCTCTCCTCTCTCCTCTCTCTCCTCTCTCCTCCCTCCTCTCTCCTCTCTCCTCTCTCCTCTCTCCTCTCTCTCCTCTCTCCTCTCTCCTCTCTCCTCTCTCCTCCCTCCTCTCTCCTCCCTCCTCTCTCCTCCCTCCTCTCTCCTCTCTCCTCTCTCCTCTCTCCTCTCTCTCCTCTCTCCTCTCTCCTCTCTCCCCTCTCTCCTCTCTCCTCTCTCCTCTCTCCCTCTCTCCTCTCTCCCGCTCTCCCTCCTCTCTCCTCTCTCCTCTCTCCTCCCTCCCTCTCTCCTTCTCTCCTCTCTCCCTCTCTACTCTCTCCTCTCTCCTCTCTCCTCCCTCCCTCTCTCCTCTCTCCTCTCTCCTCCCTCCTCTCTCCTCTCTCCTCTCTCCTCTCTCTCTCTCTGGCTATGACAGATGACAGTTTCTCATTCCGGGGAATTTCTTCCTTATCTCTCTCTCTCTCTTTTCCCTTCCTCTTTTTATCTTCCTCCTCCCTCTCTTCCTCTCTCTCTCTCTGCTTGTGACAGATGACAGTCTCTCTTTCCGGGGCATGTCTTCCACACCTGATCCGGGTTTTGCTGCCTCCCTTCGGGGCCCGAGTCTGGTCCCTGGGGCTTGAACACACGACCTTCTGCTGCTGCTTTGTCCTCACGCAGAGCTCACGACAGTAACATGAATATAACATGATTATTACATGATTATTACATGATTGTATCAGATAGAAACGACAGTAACATGATTATATCTCATTATCTATAAAGTCATGACTGGAAATTATGCCCCAAGAACTGTTTTGTCTTTGTTTGTTGCTCAGCTTCAATGTGTTTCACTTTCATCTGTTTTAAGGCAAAATGAAATACTTTAAAGACATGCGGTTCCACCTTTCCACAGATCTGACCTGTAACTTGGCGTCACCTGAACATTCCTGTCCGTTTGCTTGTTTACTTTAAATCTGCCTGTTTCATATTGTCCAGTGTCTGTTTCATAGTTTAATTTTTGAACTTTCTGTTGGTTAAAATCCTGCTTTTGTGACGTTCGGCTTCACAAACATGAATATAATTAAAATATCTCAAAATTAAATCATTTTCAGTCCGTGACACTTCTTACAAGCAGCACGATAAATATAAATCATTTTTTAATAAATGATTGTTATTTTTCCCTGAAGCCACAGACTTTGAGCCACTCTTTGGGCCGCTCCCTGAAGCCACAGATCTCTCTTTGGGCCTCTCATTGGGCCTTCACTTTGAGCCGCTCTTTGGGCCGCTCTCTGAAGCCACAGACTTTGGGCCACTCTTTGGGCCGCTCCCTGAAGCCACAGACTTTGGGCCGCTCTTTGGGCCGCTCTCTGAAGCCACAGACTTTGGGCCGCTCCCTTGGCCGCTCCCTGAAGCCACAGATCTCTCTTTGGGCCTCTCATTGGGCCTTCACTTTGAGCCGCTCTTTGGGCCGCTCTCTGAAGCCACGGACATTGGGCCACTCTTTGGGCCGCTCCCTGAAGCCACAGACTTTGGGCCACTCTTTGGGCCGCTCCCTGAAGCCACAGACTTTGGGCCGCCCCCGTGGTCCCTGGTGTCTCATTACTCCTCACACCTTTCCCTCCCTCAGACCCCGGCCCCGCCCGTCCCCCCCGGGGCCCCAGTGAAGCGTGCGGGGCGACGCCGGCTCCATCTGCGGGTGCACCTGTGCCTCTGCGGGTGCACCTGTGCCTCTGCGGGTGCACCTGTGCCTCTGCGGGTGCACCTGTGCCTCTGCGGGTGCACCTGTGCCTCTGCGGGTGCACCTGTGCCTCTGCGGGGGGCCCCGGCGGGTAACTGGATTAAAGCTGATGAAAGAGAAGAGGCCGGCTCACTCTGAGTCATCACTGTAAAGGCCAGAGCTGAGTCAGAACTTCTGTCACGTTTGGGTTTGTAACGCTGCAAAGGACTGAGCGCGCGCAGTTTACGTCTGTGCAGCGGCTCAGAACTTCAGTTAGATCAGAAATACTGCAGAGATCTATTTGTGTAAAATTCTGCTCCACAAAGCTGATGATTTGACCAGCAAAAAGTTAGAAAATGTTCCTTAAAAGACAAGATTATGTTGTTGATGATGTTCAGAGTCGTCAGTTTTAGTCCTGGTTTGACCTTTTTAATCCCGTTAGCCTTTATTTTATATCGCTGAATCTAAATATATAAATTGCAGTCGTTTTACATGATTTATGGGTCAGACCTGGTTAAAGGAGCGTATGAGCGTATGGAGAGTTTATCGGGCGACTGTGATCAACATGTGGAAATGCATCTGTTTCTGGTGGATCTTGAAGCCTCCTGACCACCAGAGGGCGCCTCCTCCTCCTCCTCCTCTTCCTCCTCCTCTTCCTCCTCCTCCTCCTCTTCTGGCGCGCTGATGTTCAAACTTTTCATCTTCATAACCGGTGTTTCAGTGATGAGCGTTCAGAGCAGAGAAAGAATGGGATGGATTCTGAAACCATTATGACCAGCAGAGGGCGGAAGAGTGAACATTTTCAATTTTTTCCCCCCCCATTTTTTTCATTTTTGTTTTAAAATGTTTTTGTGGCGTAGAACTGGATTTCCGTCCTCAAACTTTCTCGCGCGCTGCCACGTCACTCTGAAATGACAAACCGCTCTGAACGTCTCAGTTTCACCGTCTTTTCATTTTTCTACTTTTATAAAGCAATAACTTCCTGGAGCTAAAAATAGAACTCGTCATGAAATTTGGATCTGAGCCGACGCCCCACGACGCAGAGGAGCATCAAGAAGTCACACCACCTTTTACTCTCTTCCTCTTTCTCTCTCTCTCTCTCTCTCTTCCCCTCTTCCTCGGGTTAGGGTTCCTCTCCCTCTCTTTTCCTCTCTCTCTCTTGCTCTCTTCCTCTCTCTCTTCCTCTCTCTTTCTTTTCCTCTTTCTCTCCTTCTCTTCCTCTCTCTCTGTCTCTTCCTCTCTCTCTTCCTCTCTTGCTCTCTTCCTCTCTCTCTTTTGCTCTCTCTCTCTCTTCCTCTCTCTCTCTTTTCCTCTTTCTCTCTCTCTCTCCCTCTCTCTCTTCCTCTCTCTGTCTCTTCCTCTCTCTCTTCCCCTCTCTCTCTCTTCCTCTCTCTCTCTTGCTCTCTTCCTCTCTCTCTTTTCCTCTTTCTCTCTCTCTCTCCCTCTCTCTCTTCCTCTCTCTGTCTCTTCCTCTCTCTCATCCCCTCTTCCTCTTTTCCTCTCTCTTCCTCTTGATTTTCTCTCCCCGAATATAACTTTTTCAAGGTGAATTTACTTTTCACCTTTTACAATATGACTATCAATTATAATATCTATAACTAACTATACATTATGATAACTATGACTTAAACACACAGTTTTGAGTTGTACTAGATGAATATTCTACCTTCTGGAGCTGAAAAAAAGAAATACTGCAAATAAAAGTACAAACGATGAATATTGAGTCCCACCGTTTTTGTTGTTGTTGAATGATATTATAGTTATGGTCCAGTTCCACTCCAGGAAGGGCATCCGGCGTAAATATTTGGCAAACCCTTATTTAACTGATCGTCTGACCCTGATTAAAAGGCACAAGCTGAACAGAAAGAGAGATTTCCTGTTCAATTCCTGGTTCAATCCCAGTTTAGTCTCATTTTTGGTGTGATTTGTGCAGTAGACATGACTCAGACTTCACTGCTGCTGTTCGCTCTTCACATTTATGCAGCTCGGCTCCGGGCCCCAGGCTCCGGGGCCGCTCTCATCAAAGAAAACGTCTTTTATTTGAACCCAAAAGTGCATCATTCACACCTCGTCTCACTTTGGGAAGACTCTTTCTCTCCTCGTCGCTCGGCCGGCTCGTTCAGCTCGACAGTTGTGTTTTTTGTGGACTAAACTCTCTCAGAATGCAATTACTTATAAATATGTGGCTTTTAGACTTGAGTTCACAAAATTAAAGTAGGTGAAATATCAGTTTGAAAAGAGAAAGAAGAAACACCTGTCAATCAAAAGCATCAAGTGGATTAAAAAGTAACTTAAAGGACACATATTATGAAAAATTGCCTTTTGTTCTCACATTGTTCCTCGTCACAAACTCAGCTGGAGCACATGGTTAAAATGTCCTCTCCCCTCCGAGCCTCGAAAACACTCCATTCTGAATCTTCTGCTGTTTTAAACCATATAAATCATCAGACTCGCTCTGTGCATTTCTGCCGTTTAATCACGACCAGTACGACTGTGTGCTTAAACCAGGAAGTCCGAGGCCACCTTGACATTTTTATTTTAAAGTGTGTGTAATTGTTTCTGAAACCAGTAGATGGAGCCAAAGTTTTAAAGTTATTTTTAAGTATTTTGTCTATGAACTTGTTTCTATCTTCTAGTTAGACAAATAATATGTCTAATATTTGCCCATAATTTGAAGTCATTTTTATTCACTTTTTTGTCCTCCTCTGGCTAAGTTCTGGGTAAGAATTGATTATTTAGCTCTAATTTAGACCTGGAATTGTCCGACTTTTGATCTTGTGTTACACAGAGACCTAAAATGGTCCTTGGAGTAAAAACATTTGAATATTCACATAAACGTACAAGTGGAGCTTCGCCCTGCTGAGTCAAGTGTCTTTAAACGTCCTGATGATGTCAGAGGTCGACCAGAGGAGGGTGAAACTCGAGGGTCGATGCGTGCTGAGCTGCTGGTGACACATGTCGTACTCGATCTCACACCATCATGAATATGCAAAAAAGACTCGCTCGACATGTTAAATCTGCCGTGAGATGAAGCTGACGTCATCCTGGAACCACAGCTCAGTCACTCGTGTCACTTTTTACTGGAAACGACACTCTTTTTGCAGTTAGAGGCAGAATGTGACAACCTGGTGCATTTATTTACCAGTCAAGAACACAATTATTATGTATTCAAGAAGAGATTTGAACCAGCGACCCTCTCGTGCAAGGTTAAATGAGTGTAGCATTGTTGACCCTGTGGTTTTAGCCTTCTATTTGCGTTTTTTTGAACACCTTTCACACACTAAAATGCTGTTGCTGTTGCTGCTCCAGTCACTTAAAGCTTCCAAAACAGTCGGGCGCTCTCGGACACAACGCAGCCATATGATTGGATAAGAGAGAACGCCGACTCAGGCCAAAACAAGACGCGAAAAGCAGATATGACCCCGAAACAGAGTGAGGTCCAGAGCTCGGAGATGCGTCCTCCAAAGCCGTCTAAAGCGAGCCGGTCTAGTGGGTCAGGGCCGGTGGAAACGTGGCTTTAATGAACCTTCAATTATGAACCTTTAATTACACCTTAGTGCGTGAAAGCCCTTGACAGTGATGCAGTGTGATATTAGTCCAACTGCACCTCGTTAGATTAGAGTCTGTCCTCAGGTCCAACTTTTAATGGGAGAACTTTGTCCAGAGTTGAAATGTAGGACAAACCTGCTGATTGGTGACACGGCCCCAAACTGAGGCTCCATATTCTTAATGTTCTTAAATCCCATGTGCTCTTCTGTTAGAGCCTTCTCGTGGACACATGTCTGGACTCTTTGTGGCAAGGCAAGTTTATTTGTCGAGCACATTTCATACACGAGGCAATTCAAAGTGCTTCACACGACAGGAAAAATGCATTAAAGTCACAAAGACATGACAGACCACATACATAGCATTCCAGACATTCTCTTTCCCATATTTATTTGACATTAAAGCATGACATGTGTCTCCGGGATGGACACATCACTTTTAGATTGATTCTTTCCCATATCAGCGAGCTATCTGCAAACTGTACAAGTCTGTCCTGAGCGAATGTATCTTTTTTGTGAAACTTACACTCTGTAGTTTTGGCTTCTCTCTGATTTACTCTCATTATAAGTAGAAACAAGCTCTGGAAAACCTGATTTACAATCCTGTCGAGGTTAGAATAAGGAGCAGTAAATCTGGAGGCTGCAGGTTTGGTCTGACTGACACTAGTTTGGATATTTGTTGGGTAAAAAGAGTTAATGGAATGCCTTAGTGAACGTTTAGGGTTTTAGGTTTGTGTGTTTGGAGAATCTGACAATGATTCGTCTGATTCGATGGTTGATTTGACTGAAAATAAGTGAGTAATGGCTTTCTTTTTATAATTTACCTTCACATTTTTATCAGATGGTGGATGAAATAAAATAAATTCAGAAGATGTAAACTGGGTCTGTACAAACCGCCAGAATTGTAAGGGGATAAATCTATGGAAGCCTTTGTAGGTCATGATTCAACAGGGTTTTTTTGCCTTTTATTCCCCTTCTTGTCGTTATTGTTGTTTTTCACTGTTTTTCACCCGTATTGTCCATGTTTTTCCATTTTGTTTGCAATGAAAAATCAAGAGTAATTGAATAAATCCAGGATGGTGACGCGTCAGAAGAAAAAGACGGATTTGCTTTGGAACAATTCAAGCCTCAAACTCGATTAAAGCTCGGCAGCCGCAGCAGTCGTGTACGTGGAGGAGTGACCTTGGAGGAAACAAAGGAAACGGTTGCCAAGCAGTGACAGGAGCTGGAGCGTCAAGAGCGACAGGAGCGACGGGCGCGACAGGAGATCGATGCAAGACGCGCAGTTCCCTCTCGTACCTCCAGGTGGTGCTATGACTATAGTATGACTGACAGAAGAAGATGGTGCATTCTAGAGACATGTGGCTGATGATCCTGACTGACACTGACACAGAAAAGCTCTGATAGAAAAAGGTCCAAACGAGCCGGAGCGTCAGAGCCTCCGTTTTTTTACTTTTAGCAACGTCATGTTTGAAAAGTCTTATTTATTCTTTGTCATTGTTGAAAATGCGTAGCACTTTGTGTTGTCTGTATACAGTACATGGAAGATGCAGTACAAATAAACATGACTTGACTTTTTTAAGGCTACCGTATTTTCCGGACTATAAGTCGCACCTTTTTTCATAGTTTTGGCCGGGGAACGACTTATACTTATATTTATACTTATACTCCGGAGCGACTTATATGTGATATTATTTGTTATTTTCACACTTGCAACTGCATTTCATACTCCAGTGTGACTTACATATGTTTTTTTGGCTGGTGCGACTTATACCGAAAATACGGTAGTTAAGGTTAGTATAAAGTTTTACCAAAAACAGTGTCTGAATCTTAAGTTCAGGCTGAGATTCATTTTTATTTAATGCTGTATAATTTGGATTATAATAGTTTGATTCCCTGGTACTTTTATTAAATATTCGTACTTATGACAGCGGGCTAAATCGACTGAAATGATCATTTACATTATATAAATAATTATAATGATAAATAAATAAATAAGAAGAAAAATGAGAAAGAAAAAAAAGGATAATGATAATAATAATATTGTCTGCGGATTCGGAACAATACGCTCCATGTTTTTGTTATTTTAAGTTGCAAATATTATCCAGTAAATAGTAAATATGGATGAACCCCTGATGCTGCTGCCCATCCATAAAAGCTCCGCCTTCAAATTCTGACTCAGATGTTACGTCCAGAGACAGTTCAAAGTTTCTCTACTTCCACCTGAGTAATATCGTCCAAAAGTAACGGCGCTCGACTTCTCCCGTCCCAGTTCGCCGCTAACGTGCCATAAACGAGCGTCTTCTCGGATCGTTAACTCTGCCACGACTCCATTCATCTCGTGCCGGGATAATGAGTCGCTCTGATGACGATCGACCTGCCGCCGCCCCTGCTGCCCCTGCCGCTCCTGCCGCCCCTGCCGCCGCCGCCGCCTGTTCACTTTTCAGCTGCAGAAACTCCGGATTATTCAGACGCTCTCAGGATCAATGACAAACGTAACGCTCTGATTACTGCTGTGAAAAGTCTATCTATTCTTGTAGCTATCGATGATCGCTGTCCGTGGTGCTAATTATTCATAACTCCCAAAGCTATAGATATAAGCGACTCAACGGCCCTTGCGAGCTCCACGTAGACTCTAATGCAACGTCGATATCCGCAGTGGTGTCGAGATTATGATGAATTGCGCTGGCGACATATTGCCTTCCTGTTCTTTAATCCGATTGGCCGCGCTCAGTGGAGTACAACTAACGGAGACAGTTGGTGAACCTCGTCTGAACCCGTTCTCAGCATGACTTTTGGCAGCTTTTCGCTCCTCCTCCTTTTATTTGATTTTGTTTGTCAGTTTAGGTGTATTTGTCATTGAAATGAGAGTCTGAACAGAACTGGTTTAACTTAAACCGTTTGCGGCAGTTTAATTAAAGTTATTCCTATTAAAGTTATTCCTGTTTACAACAACTAGCATGCTAACAATGCACAGAGGCCAGAGAGAGTTTTGATGTCACAGTAGAGCTAACAACAACTAGCATGCTAACAGTGCACAGAGGCAAGTGCTTGTTTTGCTGTAATAGTGAAGCTAACAAAAACTAGCATGCTAACAGCGCACAGAGGCCAGAGCGAGTTTTGTTGTTACGGTAAAGCTAACAACAACTAGCATGTTGACAGCGCACAGAGGCCAGAGCGAGTTAGTAATGCTACCAACAACTAGCATGCTAACAGTGCACAGAGGCAAGTGCTTGTTTTGCTGTAATAGTAAAGCTAACAAAAACTAGCATGCTAACAGCGCACAGAGGCCAGAGCAAGTTTTGTTGTCACGGTAAAGCTAACAAAAACTGGAATGCTAACAGCGCACAGAGGCAAGAGCGAGTTTTGCTATAACGCTATTAACGCTAACAACAAGTAGCATGCTAACAGCACACAGAGGCAAGAGCGAGTTTTGCTGTAACGCTAACAATAAGTAGCATGCTAACAGTGCACAGAGGCCAGAGTTTATTTACTGTCACAATGAAGCTAACAACAACTAGCATGCTAATGGTTGCACTGCTTGGTTCTCCGTGGATTCAACTCAATAACAGGACACTGCGCTTTTACTATTACTATAGAATGTTTTACTTCACATGAAAAACATTTGTAGAGCCACTTTACGTACACATGACTGTCAAAAGTAAGTAAGTAAGTAAGTAAGTAAATTTTATTTATATTGCACCTTTCACAGACAGAGGTCACAAAGTGCTTCACAAAACACAGAATAAAACAATAAAAACACAAAAAACTTACAGTGAACAATACATATACAACAATATACAATAAAATCAGTCTGTAAAACAAGTGTATTTAAAAGGCTTGACTAAATAAAAAGGTTTTAAGCTGAGCCTTAAAAGCAGTAACTGAGTCCAGTGACCGTAGATAGAACGGAAGATCGTTCCAGAGTCTGGGGCAACAGCCTGGAAGGATCTGTCTCCTCTGGTCCGAAAACGGGTGCGAGGAACCAGCAACAGTTTCTGGTCCAAGGACCTTAGTGAGCGAGAGGGAGTGTACGGTTTAATCAGATCGCTGATGTACGATGGGACCTGACCATTTAAAGCTCTAAAAGTTAAAACAAGAATTTTAAACTGTATCCGGTAGGAGACCGGCTCCAGTGAAGGGCTTTTAGAATGGGAGAAAAGTGAATCTCTCTCCACAAAGCAGGACATCTCCCCCACATAAATATTCAACGTTCTCCTTAAATCATGACTTTTGTGGCGTTTTATACTGGAGTTTTCTCTGTAGATCATCTGTGTTCGGCGAGAGGACTTTCTGTCTCACCTGCCGCTCTCGTCGCTCTAGTCTTAGTTATTAAGAGATATTAAGCTGTTGCTCCATTAACACCTCGTTTATGCCAAAGGACAATAAAGAACAGTAGAATGAAGTTTTCACCGTAACATTTGTTTGTTTACTCACCATTTCCTCACGTCCGACAGAGACGGCCCCTTAACGAAGTCGTTACTAAGCCTCAATCATTCTTTATTAAGTATTTCTTCATCTTTTATTAAGTTAGTCAATATTGTACAATTATTAAAAAAAAATCGTCAAAATTTCTTCCATTCATAATTAATTCATAATATTAATGTTAAAAATATATACAGGCTACTTTCCATACTTCCAAATTCTTTTTTTTAAATTCTTTTTTAATTTTTTTTTTTTAAATTCTTTTGAATGAAAAAAAACAAAAAAGATACACTAACAATAACAACAGTCTGTACTTTTTTCTGCCATTGCTGTTTTTGTTCTTGTTACTGTATCTTTATTTACCCCATACTTCAATATTATTATTATTTTTTTCAAATTATTTTTTATTGAATAAAAAAATATTCATACATACCAATTAAAACGTATGTATAAATAGATATACAGTAACAATAACAACAGTTTGTACTTTGTTTTTCTTTTCTTTTTTTTCCTTTTCTCTTTTTATCTTGTTTTTTTTCTGCTGTTGTTATTGTAACTGTATCTTTAGTTACCCATAATTCCATATTCTTTTTTTTTATTTTATTTTTTTCCAAATGATTTTTTATTGAAAAAAATAATAAAAATACAGACCAATTAAATATTTGTGTGTAAATATTTATTCAGTAACAATAACAACAGTCTGTAATTAGTTTTTCTTTTCTTTTTTTGCCACTGTTGTTATTGTACCCCATACTTCCATATTCAAATTAAAATGTGTTGTGCCCTTTAAAAATAATTTGTTTGCCTCGTAAGAAAATATTTCTGACTATTAATTTCACAAACTGAAATACAATATTGAAAATTCTGTGTTTTATTTTTCCTGCTTAGTCACAACGCTGAAAAAAGAAAAATCCATAATCAAACGTCCCTTTTCAAAGCCGCCTCACGTTTAATGCATGAGCTCACTTCCACTCACCGTCACACTGCAATCAGCCACCGTACGACTGCGTCCGGCTCGCCCCCGATTGGCCGAGAGATGCGACGGGGGGCGGGGCTTGTAGGTGGGAGGGGCGGAGGCGGCTGAAGTGGAGCGAGGAGGCGCTTCTTTCCTTTTTCTCTTGTCCTGTTTCTCTGCCGACTCCAGCTGTGCCAGACTCGGCTGTAGTTTAATGTGCAGGAGACGAGGACGCGAGGGGCTAGGAGACAAACAAGGAGCTAGGAAACAAACAAGGAGCTAGGAAACAAACAAGGGACTGGACCCAGAGAGGTGAGTTTTCTTCTGACGTTAGAATTTGAGATGGATTTGATTTATCGCCTGGAAAAGGATCGAAATGTTTTGAAATACTGTAGAATATCGATTTTTGATTTTATTTCCTCTGTTATTGTTTAGCACACTTCAAATTGTATACGTTAAAGGGCTAAAAAATGCCAAAAATATTAAGCAAATGCGCTATTTTAATTCAATCCGATTTTAAATGTTAGTCTAACAATTATTGGGAGAATAAACATTGCGGTTTAACAATTGTTCACGACCAAAAGAACAATATAATCCCACATTTTCTTTCCTTCTTGTTTTCCTCTCACGTTTACCGCTCCACAATACGTGACCTGCTTTATGAAATCAAACTTTCTGAATGATTAATTTGACATAAACGGCAAGATTAAAGTAAATGTAAAAGCACTTTACATTTAGGTTTACTTTTTGAGGAAAGTCTGAGCAGAAAGCACAACATTTTGCTTCTAAAACTGTCACATGTCTTTTAATTGAATGAAAAAAGACGTAATTTAGTTTAAAAAATTTCACTTTTCTTTAAATAATTTATTTTTAAACCTCTAAAAATCTCATGATGTACTTTTTTTAGTCTTTACGATTATATTGTGACCTAAATAAACACGATTATCCATTCACCTAATAATCTTGACATCCCTAATACTGAGTAACACTATCGGCAAATATCGCAATATCGATCCCATACCGATACTAAAATGCATTGAAACTCCTAAACTATGATTTTTTTAAACTTTGGCCAACATTATTTTATTTCAACCTCTGCTTGAGCAAATATATGTTCAGAGAAACTAAAAGATGAACAGTGTATTACAAAAATGTTTTTAAAAATGTATTAAAAAACTGTTTTTGCAGGAGTATCGATACTTTTCGATACCTCTGTCAGTATAGATGTATCAATATTTGCTATCGTTCTGCCCATCACCAGTATATGTAGCATGTTCATTCAAAGTTACATTTACATATTAGATGTAGTTAATATCCAGAAGTGGTTTAAATAACATAAGAAACATTTGTATTTTATTTCAGTGAATTTCTGGTAGAAATGTTCGTGGATTGAACGAACAATGGACTTTTGTATTTGTGTTTTCTCGACTGCGTTGCACATTGATGCAGTGAGTTTCCTGTGGAGATCGTCCTTGGATCAATGAATGTCTGTGTTTGTGTGTAATCTCAGGCCTATTGTCAGTTTCAGAGAACGCTATTACAACGTGCGAACGCTTCATCGGGTTAGGGTTTCATTTTTCAATTTGCTCGTGCGTAAATTGTAAAAGAAAACAGCTCCGATCTGAGTCAACGCAATGATACAATGTCTCGATTTCGATACTGAGGAAAATACTCACACAAAAAACACACAATAAAACACACAATAATAGCACTTTTTTATTAAACATTGTGATGAAACGGTTTTTTAAAGATAAAATTTTGTCTCGTTAATGTGATTTTTGTTACCATCAATTCTTGTTCAACTGAGTATCTAGTTTTAATACTAGTTTTAATATCGATTAGTATCTGTTTTTCGACACGTGTGACATCCCCACCTCAAAGTAATTCTTGCTTTCCGTCCCCAAACAGCTCAAAATGTCACAGACGTGTGTGTTATCGGATGAGTCTGAATGAAAACTCAAATAATGGACGGTTAAAATATGTTTCAGAGTTTCTGATGACATTTTAACATCTGTATTGTTTAACTGAGAAGGTGTAAAACGACCGTCCTTCGCCTGATTGTGTTGTGTTGTTGGATAAATTAATGTTCCGCAAATATCGACCTGGTCCGAACATTTATGCGTCTCCTCGTCATATTTGTTATTTAACGTCTGAGAGCGGCAAAACTCCCAAATTGTGATTCATTTCAGCTCATTGTGTGGTTGGAAATGGCGTAAGTTGGCGTAAATGGCGTAAGTCTGCGTAAATGGCGTAAGTCGGCGTAATCGTCCACTTTAACGTCGGCGTAAACTCCCATTATCGCGGCGTTGGCGTCGTTTAGACCGCCAACAGCCTCTTCAGCCTCAGACTCTGTGACGGAACGAGACCTCCAGCTCTGAATATTGTATGAGATCATGTTTGCATGGACGAGTTGCGCCGCGGCACTCGTCCTCCGAGCGGCCGCCGGCTTCTTCGCCAAAACGACGCAATCGAGAGTAAAAAAGAAAACGTTATCGTGAAAGTGCGTGTCGTTGGAGAGACGAGCATTTGCCTGTCTGAGGGTGTAAGGCCTCGTTTTGGGGTGAATCTACGTCGACTGGAAGGGCATCTGACTGGTTTACTTCAACAATAAAAAGTAACTAGAAAAAGAAACAATCAAGAGCAGCCAAAGAAGTAACAGAGACTTGAGCAATCGTATCGAGAAACCCCAATTCTGAGTTCTTTACGACCTTGAATTGCTGTTTTTCTGTCCGTTTTTCTTTTCATCTTTGTCAGTTTTTTGTAAATACACTGTTCGGGCAATGAACGATTTCAAATTCGTTCATTCAGACCTGGATGACGGCCGTTTTTTCTGAGCGAATGAACCCGCCCGTGGGATGTTCTGTCCGTAGAAACATGTACGTATCTCGAGGGTGTTTTACCTGATTCTGCTGCTGTCCCACCACGACAGAAGAGACGCCGTTCCATCAGTGAAGTTACGAATAAACGTGTCAGAGGATGTGGAAGGACCGACCGTGGGCGGGTCATTCAGCAACGAGGAAGTTCTACTAACAAGCCACTAGAGAGGCTTTTGGCCGTCGCAAAAGTCTATAAAATGTCTTGACGAGAACAGTTAGGTGCTAGATTTAGTGTAGAAGTTTCACGATAACAGAAATGTGTGAAAACGAATGGATTAGTTGAGGTTTAATGAGTGCCAACATCACACTACTTACTGTTTATAAAGGCTTGCAACACTTTTTTTTGGTAGCATTTTTCTTTTTTTGCTCTAAAAAACATATTCTGTATTAAAATGTAGCCACTTATCATGTGTTTTGGGAGCGTCGTATTGTGCAAAAATACTGGAAAGGCAAAGCAAACACCGTCACACTCTATTTTTGGAATAATGTACCTCAAAACCCCCACCATGGACACAGTGGATGGATACTTTTGGAACTTACTCCTGGCAGCTGGGAAGAAGAAGAGCCTCGAGCAAACATGGACGACACAAACATGGACGACACAAACATGGACGACACAAACATGGACGACACAAACATGGACGACACAAACATGGACGACACAAACATGGACGACACAAACATGGACGACACAAACATGGACGACACAAACATGGACGACACAAACATGGACGACACAAACATGGACGACACAAACATGGACGACTCAAACATGGACGACACAAACATGGACGACACAAACATGGACGACACAAACATGGACGACACAAACATGGAGGACACAAACATGGACGACTCAAACATGGACGACACAAACATGGACGACTCAAACATGGACGACACAAACATGGACGACACAAACATGGACGACACAAACATGGACGACTCAAACATGGACGACACAAACATGGACGACTCAAACATGGACGACACAAACATGGACGACACAAATATGGACGACACAAACATGGACGACACAAACATGGACGACACAAACATGGACGACACAAACATGGACGACTCAAACATGGACGACACAAACATGGACGACTCAAACATGGACGACACAAACATGGACGACTCAAACATGGACGACACAAACATTGACGACACAAACATGGACGACACAAACATGGACGACACAAACATGGACGACTCAAACATGGACGACACAAACATGGACGACACAAACATGGACGACACAAACATGGACGACTCAAACATGGACGACACAAACATGGACGACTCAAACATGGACGACACAAACATGGACGACACAAACATGGACGACACAAACATGGACGACACAAACATGGACGACACAAACATGGACGACTCAAACATGGACGACACAAACATGGACGACACAAACCGACGATTAAGGACTGAAATCGTAACAGACAAACACACAACGGAACAAACAACCTCAGGATTTAAAAAAACAATGGACAAAATGGAACAATTATTCAGAACTTAATATGCTCTAATTCCTCTGTTTTTCTTTTTCATGCCACTCCCTTATTTTCTACTTTTACTCCATTATTTGCTGTGTGTTCAAACTGGTACCGCTCATTTTATGTGTTTTTGTGTGTGTTTTTCCCCATTTCTGTTGTTGTTGTTGTTGTTGTTTTGTTTTTGTTGATTTATGTTTTAATAAAAAATAAAATACCCCCCAAAAATGTGCATATCTTCTACCTGGTCCAGCTTATTTTTTGTGTTTTTTGCATGTGTTTTATTCCCCTTTATGTTGTTGTTGTTGTTGTTGTTGTTGATCTATGTCTAATACATTCACAATATTATCTGTATGTCTATAATATAAAGTCCACTTCCTCGTTCAGGTCGAGGACACGAGCTCGAGTTTCCGTATTATTCGAATTAATTGGCGAGTTTTCTCACGCCTTTCACAGTTGTCCGTAAACACAAATCTCCTGTCGTCGTGGTTACGGACACTTCCTCAGATCATAGAAATACCTGGAGTTTTGAGATGACGTCATTTCGACTTCTCGTGTCCTCGCGTTGCGTCCGAATAACGCGTCCGCGATGGACTTTTGCCCGTCTCATAATCGTCGCATTCGTCTCCAAACGTCAGCGCCTCAGAAGAGCTCCGGGTCGGCTCTGCGGTGCGGCGCGGGCTCGTCTCCGGGGCGACACAAGGGGGGTTTGGGGGGTGCGGGGGGAATAACTCTGCACCATCTGCCCGTTTTAGCAGCTTGTTTATGAAGTAAGTGGGACTGTGTCCAGCCTCTTTTCTGCCTCTCATCTTTCTTTCTCTCTTTCTCCCTTGACTTTGCACTTTCACTCCACCTCTCCATCTGCCAGCTCTCCCTCTCCTCCTCTTCCTCCTCTTCCTCCTCTCGCTCTTCTTTTCTTTTACCCCTTTCCTCCTTCTCCTCCTCTCTTTCTTCCTCTACAACTTCTTTCCCTCCCTCTGTTTCCTTATTCTCTTGCCCTTCTCTCTCTCTCTCCTCCCTCCCTCCCTCCTCCCTCCTCCCTCTCCCTCCCTCTCTCTTCCTCCCTCCTCCCTCCCTCTCCCTACCTTCTCCATCCCTCCTCTCTCCCTCCCTCCTCTCTCCTCCTCCCTCCTCCATCTCCCTCCCTCCCTCACTCCATCCTCCCTTTGTTCCTCCCTCCCTCTCTCCATCCACTCTCCCTCTCCACCCTCTCCCCCTCCTCCCTCCCCCTGCCTCCTCTCTCTCTCCCCTTACCTCCTCCATCTACATCTCCTCCCCCCCTCCATCTCCCTCCCTCCTCTCCCCCCCCTCCCTCCTCTCCCCCCTCCTCCCTCCCTCTCCATCCTCCCTCTCTCTCTCCCTCTCTCCTCCCCTCCTCCTCCTCTCTCCTCCCCCCTCCTCATGGATAATTCAGGCCGTTACACACTCCAGGAGCTGTTCCTGTTTTCCGGGGGGTGAGTGGGTTCGCTTGTGCCTCTTCGCCGGGGACGCTCCCTCCCTCACTCGCTCCCTCACTCGCTCGCTCGCTCGTTGCTCCTGCGGGACGACCGATGACGTTGTCGTGGCGATGCAGGTCCAGGGCGGCGGCGTTTGCTTCAGCACAGTTCTGTCAGAGTACATTTTAAAAGAGGGGAGCATGAAATATTCAGAGCGGAGCAGCCGCACGCGCTTCCAAACGGGCCGGCCGTGTCGGGATCCGGCTCGTGACAGATACACGTGGAACGATCCGGAGAAGGTTCCAGAACATTTCAACAAAACAAAAAAATCGTTTGTGTTCAGGAGAGGGCTGAAACTAACGATTATTTTACCAGTCAACAATTACCGTATTATCCGGAGTATAAGTCGCACCAGCCAAAAAATGCATAATGAGAAGAAAAAAACATATGAAAGTATGAAATGCGGTTGCAAGTGTGAAAATAACAAATAATATCACATATAAGTCGCTCCGGAGTATGAGTATATAAGTATAAATATAAGTATAAGTCGCACCCCGCCCAAAACTATGAAAAAAGGGGTGACTTATAGTCCGGAAAATACGGTAATGTTTTGTTGAGTCGACTGGTAAAAACAATATTTTTATTCATACTGAGACTTTTTAAATACATTTTTAATACATTATAATCCAAATAAAAGTGAACGAGGCCCCCAATAACATTTACAAATAAAGTTAATGATGAAAATAAGAAATTTGCTATTCTTTTTTGACATTTAGATTTAATAATGCCGCTGTTTGTAAAATGTAAAGGTCTTTTCTTATATATTTTAGAGTCTGTATTGTCAGATGATCATATTATGACTATATATTATGGATTTTATTTGTTGAGCAGTTTGTAATAATGGTTTGTATGTATCGTTTAAGGCCTTAATGACCCGTGTAAATGTCAGTACGATTGGTTTAATGCCGTAAACGCTCCATAAATGAATATTCACGTTGACTTTGCAGCTGTGACTTGTCCCTCTCGTTTCCTCTGATTTTGAGTGTTTTTCCAATCACACTTTTCTCTGATTGATAAGAACATTTGCAGCAGAAGAAACATGTTTTTCAGACACTTTGATAATCATCAAGCAGCATCGTTTATTCATATCGTCTAATTATGTCAAAAGACGTCATCGCAGTTTGTTTCTTCATTTTGGAACTTTAACGTACCAATAATACGATAAAATACTGTCAAATTATTGATCGTTTCTTCATTGCACTGAAACAAGCAAAGAATCATGATTAATTATAAAGGACAAACATTGAAGAATGAATTAAATGTGTCTTTTGACATGATTTAAAGCGCCCCCTACAGGTCGGACGACTCGTTGAACTAAAATGCAGTTAAGATCAATATATTTTGAATTTTTCTACAAATTATAAAGATTTTAAAAGCACATTTCTAGGTTTATAATTTCACATCCTGTTTGTAATTTATGACATCACAGTAGGACATTACCCAGCAAACACTGGGCCAAACCTCATCTAATGTCACTATATATGAGAGCAACTTTATTTTGTTGATTTCATGTTTAATATGTTTCTTTGTGTAAATTCTGTATAAACTTTGACTGGAATGAGTGTCCCTGGTGTGATGTCACTTCCTGTCATTTTCTACAGATTTTTCAACACTTCTCCACAAATACCTGCTCGATTGGTGTAAAACTATAATAATATATGTACAACAGGTATAAATACACCAAATCAAGTCAAAAATAGAAAATTGTAAAAACCTGATAGAGGCACTTTAAGCTCAGTGTTTAAGTGTAAAAAAGAGATAAATTGTGCTTCAGTCTTGGTTTAGTCTTTGTTTCATCCCTAACTTTTTTTACTACTAAAAACAACACATTTCAAGCCACATAATTATTGCCATTCTTTATGTTCGTTAGTTAGTTTCAGGGTCAAACGGATCAGGTTGTTGACAGGACTTTCAGTTGATGGAGCCGCAGTCCGATCCTCCACAGTCTTTTATTGAGCTCTTCGTTGCCGTGGCGCTTGTGGCGTTGATTTATGGGAGTCTGGAGAGAGCGGGTCGTTAGTGATCTGTAGATAAGACTGAAGCAGCGCCATCTGTGGACAGTCTGTGCAGTGCAAGGGGCAACGACAACTACAACGTGTCTCTGAGAAAAGAAAGTAGTTTAGACCTGGTTTAATTCTGCTTTAGACCTGTTTGGATTCTGGTTTAGTCCTGGTTTAGACCCGGTTGGTTCTAGTCTAGTCCTGGTTTGATTCTGGTTCAGTCCTGGACGGGCAATTTAGCAAAACAATGTTGGTAAAGCCTTTTGTGTGTTATTTCTCACTCAAATCTAATCTTTTATTCTTATTACAGTGCGTTTATAAAGCGCTTTAATCACACTCGGTCGCCCTGTCGTGAGTTTGAATCCAGCTCTTGACTATTTGCTGCATGTCCTCCCTTCTCTCATCCCCATGTCACGCTAAACTGCCCTGTCTAATGAGGAAAATTAAAGAATGAATAAAGTGTATTTTTTTGTGCAGCATTCACAATAGTAAACGTATGAGATGTGTTTCCTGCAGCAAAATCTCATTCTGACAAATGTTCTTTCCGTTTGGACTGATGTCTTTCCCACATCGCACATCGCACATCACACATCACACATCACACATCACACATCACACATCAATCCTGGAGGACACTGCGTTTGAACGAAAATGTCTAATAACAGATAATGAAAAACCATCAACTGCCTGGAAAAGATGTTTTTGATTTGATACATAAAAGTGAAGCTTCATTTTTCTGTGTTTTCTTATGTGAAGTATTAAAAGCTGTTTTGTTGACACTTTTCAAATCATTCATAAATTTAGCTTCGGCAAATTAAATATTTCTAGCTTTTTTCCCAGTTATGATAATAACTTATGAATAATAACTTATACATAAGATAAGATAAACATATCCTGTAGTGTTCCTTTTGTAAGAGTCTGTTGCTCTCACAGTTTGTGAAAAAGCCTTTGACTGTAGAAGCTGCAGTTTAACCAGATCAGTGTTTACACTTCACCTTTGACCCACGAGGACCAAAACAATCGTTAGCTCAGAGCTATTAAATTGGCGGCCCACGGGCCAAATCCAGCCCATTAAGCAGCGTTACATTTTTTGATTGAAAACAGTCAGCTTTAGTGAAAATAGGTCAGAAAACACAATAAACTACTGAAATAAATACAAATAAACCTCATTTTTAAATCATTTAAAACTTAAGATTATTACAGAAATCCTGAGTCGGTTTCATGGTTATTTTGTGGTCCTGAAAGATGTTTGAACCCTGCACGATGTGTGTTGACATTGACACGTAACTTTTGTGTCCTGTTCGTCGATTGCATTTGGTGCTCAGATAACCCGTTTACAGACACAGTTTATAGTTTTATAATAAAATAAAAGTCTAAATAATCTGTTCTTTCACGTTGCTGTGGAAACCGGTCCCTTCACCTCCCGCTCTTTGTCCCATGATGGCCTCACGTTCTGAGCAGCTGCAGATCCCAGACTGATCCGACGAGCTCTTTGTGGATTTGAACGTTGATGGTTTGTGACAGTTCGTTTAGCGCTGATGAAACGTCTGTGTTTGAACCATATGCTCCTGGTTCAGAGCAGAACGCAGCTCAATCCGCTCGCCTCGTTTAGGAAATGAGAAGCTTAATGACTAATAAGCTGCGCAATTTCAATCTGAATAGCCACGGTGACGAGGCTGGAACTGATTTGTGGAACTTTATTTTCAGTTTTGCCTCCAAGTTGTTGTGTCATTTTTCACATTTTGTTATCAGTAAAATAGATATGATAAGATTTAGGAATAAACAAGGGTCATTTTGTGATTCTACAGGTTTCAATTATTATAGATGTATTATATATTATATATTATGTATATTTATTTGAGATTTGTTGCCAAAAGAAAGAAAATAAGTCTCTTTAGAAGTTTCAATGATTTAACCTTAGAACATCCCAGAATCTAAAAACCTCGAGGTGGTTTTGTTCAATGAAAACTCGTCAGAATCATGTGAGTGACATCAGAGCTTGGTTTAAAGACATTTACACTTATATTTGACATCATTCGTTTTTTTAATAGGAGCTTATGATGATGAAATACGCAGATGTGATGATGGTAAAAAAACAAGAACACATTTTTAGGTTATTCAGGGCAAATAAATACAGTACATTTTAAACCCCTTTATAGTTAATAGTAGTTAATAGTAGAAAAAAAGCTTCAGTTGTAGTCATCTGGACTCAGTTTGAAAAAATAGACGTTTCGACTCTCATCCAAGAGTCATTGTCAATAAAAGAATTTAGATCGAGAACTCCGATATTAATACTGTTCTGTGGTAAGACCCGCCCATTGGGAGGAGCCTTCCTGAAGTAGAAAGAGTTGTTTGTTTCAACAGAAACTCCCCCCTTGTATCTACCGAGCTAGCCTATTCAGAATTTTAATGGGCTATTAGAATCCTCTTTGTCTTTGTGAGACCCTGGCTCAACCACCCTGAGTACCTGATTAGCATCTAAATGTCCTGGTCCTGGTCCTCTACCTTTCCAGGGGTTCAGTAACCCATTATAAATAACAGGAAGATTAAACCTAAGCCCTCCATTTCTGTTTAAAGAAGGTCTTTCTTTTTTAACAAAAATAGCTTCCTTGACTCCTCTTTCAAACCATCTTTTCTCCTGCTTAAAACCTTCACCTCACCGTCTTCAAACGAGTGATTAGAGGCTTCAAGATGGAGATGCACGGCACTCTGAGGTCCTGAACTAGTATTTCTTCTGTGCTGATAGAGCCTCTTGTGTAGAGGCTGTTTTGTCTCACCTATGTACCGTTCTTTACAGCTTTCTTCACTGCATTGGATCGAATAAACTACATTGCTCTGTTTTTGAGTCGGCAACTTGTCCTTTGGGTGAACCAGTTTTTGTCTTAAAGTGTTTCCTGGTTTAAAATAAACAGGGACTTCGTGTTGTCTAAAAATTCTCTGCAGTTTTTCCGACAGGCCAGACACATAAGGGATAGAAACACCCTTCCTTCTCTGTTCAGTTTCCCTTTTGTCCTGCTTCTTGGTTCTCTTCACTCTGTTGAGAGCCCAAGCGGGGTAACCACAGGCTGAGAGGGCATTTCGGACATGTTTTTCCTCTTTCTTCTTGCCCTCTGAGCTGGTGGGCACACCTTGAGCTCTGTGTTGTAAGGTTCTGATCACACCCAGCTTGTGCTGTAGTGGGTGGTTGGAACCAAAGAGCAGATACTGGTCCGTGTGTGTAGGTTTCCTATATACTTCTATTTGGAGTTTCCCGTCCTCTCCTCTGATCGTGGAACAATCAAGAAAGGCCAAGCGATTCTCCTTAGCGTCTTCTCTTGTAAACCTAATATGTGGGTCCACAGCATTGGAACACGCCTGGACGAATGAGGGATTACACCGACAATAGTAGTTAATGTTTTTTTGTTCTGTTTTTTTGCTTTCATTTTTTACTATACCGCAACTTGTACTTTTTGTGAAGCTCGTGTATAATTATGAGCTTCGAGTTCAGTATTTTTCCCTCCTTGGCATGCGTGTTCATCTTTGAAAATGTGTTACGTAATGTTCAGTGTGTAATTGTGTAAACGTTCAGCTCATGTTAAAGTGTCTGCGTCGTCATGTAAACGTCGTCATGTGACGTTTGGCTGCGTCTCGGTCCAATAAGAATGCGTTTTCGTTTCTTTTCTTTTGCAGTTGGGACGACAGCAGTTCCGTGAGCAGCGGCCTTAGCGACACTTTGGACAACATCAGCACGGACGACGTGAACGCTCCGGCCGCCGAGTACACCGGGAGCAGCGGCTCGCACGAGGGCAAGACCGGACAGGTCAGCGGTCCACGACCTTTCATCCTTTGTATTTAAAGTACCAGAGCTCTGCAGGTAAAGGGTGTCTGAATGTGAACCTGGTTTGGCCTGGAATAGTCCACAGTATGACATCGAAGACGTACTGTATTATCCGGACTATGAATCGCACCAGCCAAAAAAATTATAATAGAGAAGAAAAAAACATATATAAGTCGCTCTGGAGTATAAGTCGCATTTTTGGGGGGAAATGTATTTGATATCATGATTTCATCATGATTTGATTTCATCTTGAAATGCAGTTTAAAATAATAACAGATGAGAGAACATGGTGAATAGGTGTACGTATGCTAACGCTAACATCTTCAGCTACATGACGTATGCTAGCGCTAACACCTTCAGCTACATGACGTATGCTAACTCTATCACCTTCAGCTACATGACGTATGCTAACGCTAACACCTTCAGCTACATGACATATGCTAACGCTAACACCTTCAGCTACATGACGTATGCTAACGCTAACACCTTCAGCTACATGACGTATGCTAACGCTAACACCTTCAGCTACATGACGTATGCTAACGCTAACACCTTCAGCTACATGACGTATGCTAACGCTAACACCTTCAGCTACATGACGTATGCTAACGCTAACACCTTCAGCTACATGACGTATGCTAACGCTAACACCTTCAGCTACATGAGGCACGGACAGAACTGTGGTAAGTGTCTGGTATGTTAGCGTAACATATGAACAGTTATTCAGATAACTATAGCATAAAGAACATGCTAACAAGTTTAGCAAAGCATCAGTTTTACCCCAAATCACTAAATCCACTGAATTCTTCTTCCTCTGTGTCACTTCTAAACAACTCCACAAACTCCAGAGGAAGAGGAAGTGCAGATTCTTCTTCTGCGTCGCTTAGAGCCTAGAGCGCCCTCTTGTGGTTGCCAGTGTGAAAATAACAAATAATATCACATACAAGTCGCTCTGGAGTATAAGTCGCACCCCGGCCAAAACTATGAAAAATGGTGCGACTTATATCCAGAAAAATACGGTATTATTAGTTTTCCATGAGACAAAACTTGATCAGAGCTTTGTCAATGATCCACATTCCTTTTAAATGCTAATCTTAACCAACGTGTGTTCACCTCTAAAGAGAAGCAGGAGCGTAAAGGGAACTATTGACTTACTTATGTTCAGGACAAAAGAGAACCTTGGTTTCTATGGTTGCAACAGTTCTCCTTTCAGTTGATGTAACACTGGAACTCGAGAAAATGTCACGTAGAAGATGCACAAGTGAGGAGAAGAACTCTTGGACTACTTACTTAGACTACAACAAAATAATAAGGAATGAAGACAAAATTGGTTGAACTAAATGTACTAAATATTCTAAATACTGAATATATACACACAATTTACAGTGTCCGTGTCTATTATATCATAAGAGCAGATTTGTGGAAGACTGACCTGACACTTAACTAGTAAAAATGATAAAATGTTTTTCAAAACAAATAACTTTTCAGAATCAGAATCAGAAATGGTTTATTGCCATTGTCAATGAACAAAATTCACAAACATAGGAACTTGTCTTGGTGATTCGGTGCAACATAAAACAATGAACAATGAATAAGTTAAAAAGTTAAACAGTTTAAATCAACTATGGGATAAGAATAACAATAAGCAATAAGATAAAAAAATAAGAATACAAATTAGAATTAAAAATAAACTTAATATGTACACGTCCCAAAGTCTGCAGCCGATCACCTTCTCAACAGAGGGCGCTGTAGTCTCCGTTTGTCCCTGGCTGTGGCTCCAGCGTACCACACGGTGATGGAGGAGGCGATGGAGGAGGCGATGGAGGAGGTGATGGAGGAGGTGATGGAGGAGGTGATGGAGGAGGTGATGGAGGAGGTGATGGAGGAGGTGATGGAGGAGGTGATGGAGGAGGTGAGGATGGACTCAATGATGGCCGTGTAGAACTGCACCATCATCTCCACTGTCAGATTGGCTTTTCTCAGCTGCCGCAGGAAGTACACAGCGGAGGGAGTCCACTGTGGGGATGTGGGAGTCTGTGATGGTGAGGGGGGGCAGTGGTGTTGTGACTTAGAAGACAAACAACAACCAATAGCTCTATTAAAACGCTGATTAAAAAGTGAGACTCAGTGGTTTTATTATTGGCGATTTACCTGACAAAATCACATGAACGCAAACAAGTCGGAACATCGGTTCATTCTCATCAAGGACCAAGGACCTCGCAAATGCAGCCGTACAATACTGCAAAGTGAGGGTTTTTTAAGCAGGATGTATAAATAAAGGTAGAACAAAATAAACAGTTGTGGAATTGGAAATCTTTAAAGGTTCCATATCATGCAAAATTAACTTTTCAGAACTTTTCACCTTCTTACAGTGCTATTGGTGCCTCATATATGTACGCAAAGTGTTTTTTTGATTGATTAGTGCAGTCTTTAGCTAGAGAACAGTCTCTAGCCTTACCCTCGGATGAGCAGATGGACTGGGCCTTGGGCTGAGTATGGGCTGTAACGGCACGCTTCCCTGTTTCAGCCCCTCCTCTGGAAAGCACTCTCTACCTTTTACCTCGACGGGTACAGGTAGAGGCCATCATATTGTGTTAAACCTGCTAATGTAGTCCAGCCTTGGATGGAATGGACTTAAAAACGTAAATGGGCGATTCAATCACAATCATCGGTCAGAAAAAAAAGCAGTTTGATTGTTTTCTTCCCTTGCTAGTTCAGCGCTACTCGTGTATTGACCCCTGTGTGTCTCCCGCAGTCGCAGAAGGGCAGCCGGTCCAAGCATGCCGACCCGGAGGTGAGCAGCAGCTGGGCCGGAGCCGAGGACCTGAAGAAGGTGGACGAGGAGCAGGACGCGAGCAGCATGGACCAGGCCAGTGGATCCCCGCGATGGAAGTCTGCCGCCGCCGCCGCCGCCTCGCCCTCTGCCCAGACACAGAGCCACCAGGGCCACCAGACGCACCAGGGCCACCAGACGCACCAAGGCCACCAGACGCACCAAGGCCACCAGACGCACCAAGGCCACCAGACGCACCAGGGGCACCAGACGCACCAGGGGCACCAGAGCCACCAGGGGCACCAGAGCCACCAGACTCACCAGAGCCACCAGGGCCACCAGAGCCACCAGAGCCACCAGGGCAACCAGACGCACCAGAGCCACCAGGGCCACCAGACGCACCAGGGCCATCAGACGCACCAGGGCCATCAGAGCCACCAGGGCCACCAGACGCACCAGAGCCATCAGAGCCACCAGGGGCACCAGACCCACCAGAGCCACCAGGGCCACCAGAGCCACCAGGGCCACCAGAGCCACCAGGGCCACCAGAACCACCAGGGCCACCAGGGCCACCAGAGCCACCAGAGCCACCAGGGCCACCAAGGCCACCAGGGCCACCAGGGCCACCAGGGCCACCAGACGCAGTACGAGGAGCAGGGCCAGAAGGGGGCAGCGCTGGGGCAGGTGTCTCAGACCGGCTCCTGGAGAAGAGGCATGAGTGCTCAGGTCGGCATCACTCCCCCGAGGACCAAGACCCCGTCGACTGCCCTCAAAACAACGGGTAAGAGAGCGAAAATCTCATTTGCATCACGAATAGAAATGAAAAACAAAGACATCATCAAAGATCTCTCAGTAATATCCTGGTCCGTCACATTATATTCACATTAAAGCTCTTTTTATATCTGTTGTTTTTGGTTCCAACTGTGAAAACTGAACCTGGCCAGCAAGTTCACAAACTGTTGAGAATCCATCTTGATCTTGTCCGCTGTTTAGAACCGACACTGGGCCAATCACAGGGCAGCGTTGTGGTTTGGGCAAAAGACGAAGGTGCAGTGCCCAAACTAACCAGCACAAACATGGCGGCGCAGACGGAAGTATTTAGGCCTATTTTAGCTGAAACACGGACTCCACGATAAGCGATTCCATCGAGGAGCTTCGCGCGTTTGCGGAGGGAACGATGTCAGATTTCTCAACTTGTTTTGCTGTCGTGACGCAAGTATTTGAACATCCCGATCACGTTCGTCGATCACTAGAACTCAATCACAGAGCTCCACATGTCCGAGCTCTAATGAGTCTTCAGTATTGATCGTTTTTGCAGGAGAATTGATACATTTCTAAATATGAAGTGCAACAGCATTCTTTACAAACCCCAAAAAGTAACATTGTTTATCGTTTTAGAGTAGTGGCTTGCATGTGACTGTGGGAAGTGTTAGTCAAAGAGTTCGTGCATTATTCATGAGTCTGTAATGAAAGAGCAGTGGCAGATTTAGAGGAATATCCAAACATAGAAGTCCGTTGTCGCGGCGGTTCAGCAGCAGCAGCTCGTTTTCCTGTAATCGCAAGAGTTCTGTTTGAACAAGCTGTGGATTTGTTTCCCTCGTTAAAGACGCTCCTATTCTTGCACGGAATCTTTCTCGCAGATGCTTAAGATGCCTTTCTCAAATAAAGACTGTTTTTGTTTCTTGATTTGATTAAGGATTTTGTTGAGGACTAATTGGGGTCTAAATGAGGATTAACGTCTGGAGTATAGAATGTTATTTCCTGGACAGCATCCAAACGGTATAAAAATAGTTTTCAGATTAAAAGTGATCATGTTATTGTCTTGACTATAATGTTCCGCAGTATGACATTAATAAACCCATTAATTATAGTCGTTTTCTCAGATCCTTTAAAAGCATGCATTCTTACCGTGAGCTGGCTTGTTGCGCCACAGATCTAACCTGTAACTTGTCCTGGGGGCGTGTCACCAGCTTGTCTCCATGGAGATAAATAACTGTAACGTTAAACTCTGGAACATCCAAGCAGAATGAACTCTACATCATCTTTTACAGCTCTGTTCATGTGTTTCTGGCAAATGATTCTCTCCTGATTTGAAGACCTTTCCCCATTCAAAAGAGCTATTGCTATGACAACCGTCCTTCATTGTCACAGTAAACCAAATGTGAATTCCAGCAAAGGAGCACAGCATATGTTTTGGATTTCTTATAGTCCTTATAAACCTGTATTTTAGAGTACTTTCGACGGCACTTGGTTGGTGCCCCAAAAAGAGTCAGAATCTCATGATGTTCCCTTTTGCCCGGGTTCTTAAAACATAAAGTGCACATCCACTAATCAATCATATTTATTTCCCATCCTTAGGTAAAACAGACGACGCCAAAGCTTCTGAAAAGGGCAAAACCTCATCGAAATCTTCTTCCGGGATCCAACGTTCCCCATCAGACGCCGGGAAGAGCAGCGGCGACGAAGGCAAGAAACCCCCGTCCGGCATCGCTCGCCCGCCCACGTCCAGCTCTTTCGGGTTCAAGAAGCTCCCCGGTCCGTCTGGCGCTCTGATCACGTCCAGCGGCGCAACCCTGGCAAGCGGTTCCGCCACGTTAGGAAAAGCCCCGAAATCCCAATCCGCCCTGGGCAAAGGCGCGGCGATCGTAGGCGTGCGCAAAACGAGCTTGGACGGATCGCAGCCTCAGGACGACGCCGTCTTGATCAGCTGCGGCGGGTCGAAGATGTCACTCCAGTACCGCTCGCTGCCGAGGCCGGCGAAGTCGTCGAGCGCCGTCGCGTCCCGAAGTTCGCATCGCTCCAGCTCGAGCAGCATCGATTCCAACGTCAGCGGAAAGTCGGGCACGCAAGCGAGCGGCGCGAAGAGACGAGACGCCGGCAAAGTCTGCTCGGATCGCTCGAGTCCGATAACCATCAGCCAAACGGACGGTTGTAAAATATCGGAGCAGGACAACGCGCTGTCGACGTCGCCGAAGTCGAGCCCCACCTCGTCGGGACAGTCCAGTCTGAGGCAGCCCGGGTCCAAGTATCCGGACATCGCCTCGCCCACGTTCAGAAGGTGAGAAGGTCAAAAAAAGAAAACGATGGCGCCTTTCCGTCCTCTGTGTCTTTCACTGTTGCGTATCCGTCCTGCATTTCATACCAACCAATCGCCGTTCATCGTTTTGTGTCGTCAAAGCCGTGTTTGTTTGATCATTTCTTCCCAGACGTTGGCAGCTCAGTGGAAAACGATTTTTTTTCAATCATCAGTAAATTAAGTGACGTAGAAATCGTGCACATTGAACTAAAGTGACCAGGGTGGGATTCTTTTATTGATCTAACGGCATTTTTCACAATGTCGGTCTGGGATTCAAAGTGCAAAGGAAAATGCGTCTTCGGCAAACAACTTTGTGTACTTGGAAAACATCAATACCAGGCACTCACTTGGTCAGAAAAACATGTAAAAATCCTTTATTTCATGAGGGCAGGACACAGTATAAACACGTCGTGCGATTAGATTACCGAAGAGTACCAGCAACATGTTTATTAGAATTTAAATGTGCTGAGTAAAAACGCAACAATGACAGTAGGTATAAAGTATAGGGTTAGAGAAATACTTGGTCTTCTAATACCATGTTCTGCCGACCGTTTTGTCGACTAACGGGGATCTCTTGCCGTACGTCCGACCCAAACTGTGGCCGCACGGAAGTTCACAACCGTTTGTACAGAAAAATAGTAGGAAACTGTTTATTTACATGTAAAAAAGCAGTTAAAATTCATGATTAACTTCAAAATTGTCATCTTCCTTTTGCCATCGCCCCATACAAATCCGAATGATCTCAAATAAAAGTCGACTCGTGCATATTTTGGTCAACTAAACCGCCATCAACCGATTAATCGATTAAAGCCTCGCAGCCCGAGTGTTCAGTGCTTTTCCCTGTGAAACACAAAAACAGCTGAAGTGAAGATATCGAGATGTTTGAACCGCCAAACTTTGCCCGTTTCTCCGTCTAAGCTTCCGTCCAATTTAAATAAACGTATTGAATTGGTTGCCGTACGTATATTTAAACGTCCATATCACAAATTGGACTATATCTTCAAGAAAAAAAGACATTATTTTCCCATTATTGCCAACATAACATAAATCCAATAATCCTAGATCCAATTCAAACTCGCCCAAGCTTTTCATATTTCTGCTCTGAGTATATTACTTTATAAACCTCTATTTCAAAGGACGTGTAGAGTTAGCACATATATTTTACCGTTCCCGCGTGTCGGCCGTTGCACTAAAGATAAACTACAGCCCAGGCTTTCGTTCGTGTTAACAAAACGCCGTGTTCAAATGCTCGATCAAACAGACGGGAGTTTCCCCAGCTCCAATTTCACAAAGTCGTTACATCGCACTTCCGTTTGCATCCGTCGCATTTCCACCGCGACGGGGTTCGGCGAGCTAAAACGCGCTAAGCAGGAGTAAACGCTGCGCTAACAGAGCAGCTTATGCAAAACAGCAGCGTTCAGGCTCAGCACTTGTGTCAATGTGAACTCGTCAAGGGTTTTCGGTGAGTAATGAGCGAGCGAGGGTGAAAGAGATGTTTCTAAGTTGTGCCTCCTCCTTTTTCTTTTCTTTTTCTTTGCCCTTCCTGTTGCTTAAAGTCATTGCTTTAAATAATCTCACTGCTTCATGAACCATTGGCGATGAACGACCCAACTGGACTACAAAGTGCACCGTATTTTGACAGTGTAGATTAGTTCAAAGTTTAGAGTTCAAATAGAGAAAAATGCTTATGAATAAAAGTAAATGTATAATTTTTTTTTCAATATTTTTACAACTACATATGAAAAAATGGCAATTTTAAATCATGTGTGAATAATTGCTTGAGTTAGGTATTATTTATCTTGGTTTTAGTATTTTTTTTGTCTTATATAACAATTTAGTCTTAAATTAAGATTTACAGTGGGTTTTTTTTCAAGTATTTTATTTATTTTTTGCTAATCCTTTCTTCTAAAAGGATACATTTTATGCTTGCTCTATAATCGTCTTATTTTCAAATAATTGTTACTTAAGTCAAGCACTTATTCACTTATTATCTTATTTATGATGGTCATGTTTTTCCAAATTTTTGTTTCTCATTTTAAGCTTAATTATTTATCAGCAGAGTTAGAAAATCACACTTGAATTGTAATAGTTCATTTGCAAAAACAGACACTCAATTTTGTCAATGTTTTCAATGTTTTCCAATTTTTCCAATTTATCAAATTTTCAAATGTGTCAATTTCAAATTTTTCATTTTCTTTTTATACATCTTCGACACACAATATGAATACAAATGTATATATTAGGGATGGAATAATATTTGTATTGCACTAAACTATATTTAACTTACTAGACAAAACCTTAAAAAAAAAAAAATTCAAATGCCACTGACCTGTTTTTGCAAATGACCTCTTTATATGTTTTTTCTGAAATAACCTTTACATAAATATAAAGTATACAGAAAAATCTCCTACAAACTGTAGGCCGCTCCCTCTTCCAAAGCGCTGCACTTTGTAGGACGCACTAACCTCCCTCTCCTGATTCCTAAAACCTCTCCATTGCTCAGCAGATTGTCCCCCTCTGAGCATGTCTAAATTCTCTAAATTCTCTCTAATAGATTGTTTGGCTCCAAAGCGAGCAGCAAAGCCAGCACCCCGGGCACCCCCGACTCCGGGAAGTGCCCCTCGGCCCTGAGCAGCCCCCACGGGACTCTGGCGCGTCAGCCCAGCCTGGACTCCCCGTCGTCGGGCACGGGCAGCCTGAGCGCGGGGCCGAGCGGAGCCAGCAGCCCCCTGTACGGCAAAGGCTGCGGCGAGCTGTGCAGCGACTCCTCGGGCCTGTCGCTGCCCTCGGCCACGCGCCCCTGGAACAGTAAAGACACGCTGAGCTGCCAGAGCATGAGCAGCCTGCACACCAGCTCCGAGTCCATAGACCTGGGCCTGCACCAGGGCCCCAAGGTGTCGCGCACCGCCAGTGTCAAGTCCACCCTGTCCGAGGGGTGAGTAAGGCCACGGGGCCCCAGAGCAAAAGGGTTGTTTCATTTGAGGACGGGTCAGTGCGAACGGGATGACCACAGCGTTGTATATAGTCACTCTTCGTTCAGCAGCTGCAGGAAACTAGTCAAATATACCGTATTTTCCGGACTATAAGCCGCACTTTTTTCATAGTTTTGGTCGGGGTGCGACTTATACTTATATTTATACTTATATACTTATACTCCAGTGTAACTTATATGTTTTTTCTTCTCTATTATGCATTTTTGGGCTGGTGCGACTTATACTCCGGTGCAACTTATAGTCCAGTAAATACGGTAGACCCGGGATCTGAGTTAGGGCTGCAACTAACGACTATTTTAGAGTTGACTAGAAAAACTGTTATTTATTTTGTACATTAAGACTTCTAAAATACATTAAAAACAAATACAATGCTTCTAGAAATTAAGTACATTTTATTTTTCGACATTTGGTTTAATAATGTCGCTGACAATTTTCATATGTGTTTTAGTCCAACTTGACAATTACGATTATCAAAACACAACTAGGATTTAAAAAAATATTTGTATAGTTGATTAGTCAGGATTATTGGCTTAATTGTTGCAGCTCTAAATCTCAGAACTCAACAATCACTCATTCATCATGTCGCTCTAGTTTTAAATAAATATTATGCTTAGTCACACTTCTTAAGTAAAAGGGTCTGCGGTGGTCTCATGTAGTCGTTTTATGAAAGATTTTAGCAAAAAGTAAATGATTCTTGAGACAGAACAGGCTTTATCCAAATACCGTTATATTTCGTCACATTCGCAGGACGCAAAAGACGCACCGTGAGTCTCATTAGCATTAGCTTCAGCCCCTCATTGTCTTTATATTTATAGTGTTATTGTCTCCAAAATGAAACAATGGATTATACAAAGTGTGTGTTGTTTTGGTGTGAACGTGTCTCGTGTCCTGTAAATGTTTTATCCATACATAAATTCTGTCATTCGTGTTAAATGTAATGTTTTTCTCACTGTACACGGCAAAAAAAACGTATTTCCGCATTCGCTGAAATGGCTTGAATTCAAATGATTATTCCTGATCTGAGCAGTTTGTCGACTGGATTTATTTATTCACGTGCAATGCCGAGATTATTGTGTTTTAGATACTTCTTTCAATACAGTTCAATCATATTTTTACTATTTTAGCTACTCCAGGACCTCCGAGATGTGAGACAAGGTGTAGGATCCCTGGTCTCGGTTTATCGGTTCATCGGTTATCTCGGTTCTCCACAGCGAGTAGGGACGTAAACTATAACCGAAATATTGTGATATCGTGTCAAAAGTCTCTTGGGCTATTAGATATTGAATTACAAGCTTAACATACAACAAAAAAAACGTGGGAACTACATAGACCATGAGGATGTTACAGTTTATATTGTAAATCTTTGGAATATGACAATAAACAAGTCAAGTCTCAAGATGTTTTAAAAGGAAAAAGTATAATTTCTACAATTTGGTTAGACCCTTTAAAATATCACTATATATAACCATGAAATAAATATTGTGATGATGATGTACGGAGAGATTTGGTTAGGGTTATGGTTAGGGTGGGTTAGGGTTAGAGTGGGTTAGGGTGGGTTAGGGTGGGTTAGGGTTGGTAAGGGTGGGTTAGGGGTTAGGGTGGGTTAGGGTTATAGTGGGTTAGGGTGGGTTAGGGTTAGAGTGGGTTAGGGTGGGTTAGGGTGGGTTAGGGTTAGGGTGGGTTAGGGTTAGAGTGGGTTAGGTTTAAGGGTTAGGGTGGGTTAGGGTTAGAGTGGGTTAGGGTGGGTTAGGGTTGGTAAGGGTGGGTTAGGGGTTATGGTGGGTTTGGGTTAGGGTTAGGGGTTAGGGTGGGTTAGGGTTAGAGTGGGTAGGGTGGGTTAGGGTTGGTAAGGGTGGGTTAGGGGTTAGGGTGGGTTAGGGTTAGAGTGGGTTAGGGTTAGGGTGGGTTAGGGTGGGTTAGGGTTGGTAAGGGTGGGTTAGGGGTTAGGGTGGGTTAGGGTTAGAGTGGGTTAGGGTGGGTTAGGGGTTAGGGTTGGTAAGGGTGGGTTAGTGGTTAGGGTGGGTTAGGGTTATAGTGGGTTAGGGTTATAGTGGGTTAGGGTGGGTTAGGGTTGGTAAGGGTGGGTTAGGGGTTAGGGTGGGTTAGGGTTAGAGTGGGTTAGGGTTAGGGTGGGTTAGGGTGGGTTAGGGTTAGGGTTAGGGGTTAGGGTTAGGGGTTAGGGTTACGTCTCAGTAGCAAAGGAAACAGTATCTGAAACGAGTTGACATGAAATAATCAATAAATAAATCCAAACCAGTCAAACCTGCTTAAATCATCGACAGTTCAAGTCTGTTTCACTAATGCGGTTTTGTATATTTTTTTTTGCGCTGTGATTTCCCGCGGTGTCCATCTAATCCACTCATCCTTGTTTTAACAGCATGCCCCTCGACAGAAACACTCTGCCTAAAAAGGGACTCAGGTACATTTCCATCTCTGCTCTGCTTCTGTGGGCGCGACGACAGAAGCGGGACAAACGCTTGTGCATGAGTTATGGGGACGCAGTGTGTGTGTGTGTGTGTGTGTGTGTGTGCGTATGCAAGTGTGTGTGGTTATCTTTTGCACTGCTCACATCGCAAAAAAACATAACAAAAACATGCGTATTCCAAATTGGGAACGTGAAGTTTGCTGGTCCAAAAACATGCCATTGTGGGGGGCCTGATCTTTCTCTGCTCGCCACTCAAACTCGATCAAACCAGTCCTCTGTTAAACTGTATGTAACATGTTTAGGATGTTTAGTGTCACTTAGTCTTTAGCTCAGATGCTAGTCCTTTATTAAACTGTATGTAACGTGTTTGTTTCATAATATCACCAAAGTAAAAGAGGATGTTTAGTCTTTAGCTCAGATGCCAGTTCATAACGTGTTCATTATTATCAAAAGGTTTACACATTTCAATAATGACGTTAAACGAGGCTACGCCCAAATCTTCGTGATTATTCGTCACTTGTGATTTTTGAGGGCTAATGCTAACGGCTTCCTGCTAACAGATTTACTAAGGCCGCGTCTGAATGTCCACACTCTTCCCTACAGAGGGCGCTGTTTAGGGCTCGAGTCGTTTGCAGTGCTTTTCAAATGTCCAGCAGGTGAAAACTAGTGCACTCAAAAATTTCCCAGAATACACTATGAAAAGTAGTGTCCAGCGATGTTCACTTAACCCGGTAATATAGACCACAATGCATTGCGAGAGTGGGAATAACAACAGCGACAGGTCTTTAACTGGACACAACAAACTGAAGCAGAAGAGCTGTTTAAACAAAGCTCTGACTCCAGAATATGAACAAAAACACTCTTAAATAACGTTACGCCGCAAAGTTGCTAGCGTTAGCCGCTTAGCTTAGCTTGAGATCGACACCACAGGGAAAAAGTGTTCAGTGTTTCTGCATGTGTTTTTGTGCTTCTTTCTCGTCACGTTCATTTCCATTCAAAGTGTTTTTAGCCACAGACAAAAAGAGAGGAATCCAGGTCTTAAAAATAGTTCAACAGTGACACACGGTCGTACGTCACAGTCTCAACCTCCAAGAACACAATAATATCATTATAATTCAACTTCAAACCAGAAGATCATGTGAAAGTTCAGTTACCTGCATTATTAAGCTGTTTGGTCATTTCTCTCTCAATGTATGTGTGTATATATATATATATTTATTTATTTATTTATTTATTTATTTATTTATACAATATTATTCAAATACATATTCAAAATGAAGCAGTACATTCAAACCTGGTGCTGTCCTTTTTTGTCAGAATTATATGACATTTCACACATAAAAAATGCCTTATTTACATTTGAAAACTTTACCTGGTGAAAAAGGTACAATACATTTTTCATACATTTATCTATAAGTAAACAATACAAAATGTTTCAAAATGACATCTCGGATTTTGTTAGTAATTAAATGTTATTTGTACAGCACCTTTTACAGACAGAAGTACTTCACAAAAACACAGAATAAAATAATAAAAACACAAAACTTACAGTGAGAAATACACAGACAACAATATGTATATTCGACAATATATATACACAATATATATACACAATATATATATATACAACATACAATACAATACACAGTCAAATCAGTCCCACATCACATGCTCTGGACGGTGAATTTAGATGGAAACGAATGTCACGTGTGTTTAAACAGACACTGCACCTCCTTCACCTCCTCCACCTCCTTCACCTCCTCCACCTCCTCCACGTCTTTCACCTCCTTCTCCTCCTCCACGTCTTTCACCTCCTTCTCCTCCTCCACGTCCTTCACCTCCTTCTCCTCCTTCACCTCCTCCACCTCCTTCACCTCCTCCACCTCCTTCACCTCCTCCACCTCCTCCACGTCTTTCACCTCCTTCTCCTCCTCCACGTCTTTCACCTCCTTCTCCTCCTCCACGTCCTTCACCTCCTTCTCCTCCTTCACCTCCTCCACCTCCTTCACCTCCTCCACCTCCTTCACCTCCTTCTCCTCCTCCACGTCTTTCACCTCCTTCTCCTCCTCCACGTCCTTCACCTCCTTCTCCTCCTTCACCTCCTCCACCTCCTTCACCTCCTCCACCTCCTTCTCCTCCTCCACGTCCTTCTCCTCCTTCACCTCCTCCACGTCCTCCACGTCCTTCACCTCCTTCTCCTCCTTCACGTCCTCCACGTCCTTCACCTCCTTCTCCTCCTCCTCGTCCTTCTCCTCCTTCACGTCCTCCACGTCCTTCACCTCCTTCACGTCCTCCACGTCCTTCACCTCCTTCACGTCCTCCACGTCCTTCACCTCCTTCACGTCCTCCACGTCCTTCACCTCCTTCACCTCCTCCACGTCCTTCACCTCCTTCACGTCCTTCACCTCCTTCACATCCTTCACGTCCTTCACCTCCTTCACGTCCTCCACGTCCTTCACCTCCTTCACCTCCTCCACGTCCTTCACCTCCTTCACATCCTTCACGTCCTCCACGTCCTTCACCTCCTTCACGTCCTTCACCTCCTTCACATCCTTCACGTCCTTCACCTCCTTCACGTCCTCCACGTCCTTCTCCTCCTTCACCTCCTTCACGTCCTCCACGTCCTTCACCTCCTTCACATCCTTCACGTCCTTCACCTCCTTCACGTCCTCCACGTCCTTCACCTCCTTCACGTCCTTCACCTCCTTCACCTCCTCCACCTCCTTCACATCCTTCACGCCCTCACCTCCTTCACCTCCTCCACCTCCTTCATGTCCTTCACGCCCTCCACGTCCTTTATCTCCTCCACCTCCTCCACCTCCATCACCTCCTTCACCTCCTCCACCTCCTTCATGTCCTTCACGCCCTCCACCTCCTTCATCTCCTCCACCTCCTCCACCTCCTTCACCTCCTTCACATCCGCACGTTTCACACGATGCCGCTCGCCGGACGACTCGCTGAATGTGGACTTGACTCTGGGGCCGTCGCACACGTTTCATCCGGACTCTAAACTCTTTGCGTCGAGCCGGAGGAAACGAGACGGGTCAGACATGACAGCGGCTGTAATGGGCTTTTCCAAAAGGCCGCGAACGCTCCGACGCCATGAATACAAACCCAATTATGATTCTCCCTGGATTAAATGTGGCCGATTGTGGCGCGGACGATAAGGAGTGAACGACTGCTGAGCGGAGGAGGAGAGGGAGGAAGAGAGGGAGGAGGAGGGGAGGAAGGAAGGAGGAGGAGGAAGAGAGGGAGGAAGAGGAGGAGGAAGAGGGGAGGAGAGGGAGGAAGAGAGGGAGGAAGGGAGGAGGAGGAGGAAGACGGGAAGGAGGAGGGGAGGAAGGAAGGAGGAGGAGGAAGAGAGGGAGGAAGACGGGAAGGAGGAGGGGAGGACGGAGGAGGAGGGAGGAAGAGGGAGGAGGAGGGGGAGGAGGGGGAGGTCAGAGCAGGACAAATGACCACTGAAGCTGTGATGAAGGCTACTGAATTAAATAGAGAAAGAAAGAGGGAGGGAGAGAAAACATGGGAGAGATGAAGGGGGAGCGAGAGAAAGTGAGGGAGAGAGAGAAAGAAAAAATTAGGGAGCGATGAAGGGGAGAGATAGAAAAAGGAGGGAGAGAGAGAGAGGGAAATTAAGGGAGAGAAAGTGGTAAAGAGAGAGTAAAAGAGGGAGGAAAAGAGAAGGGGAAAGGGAAATGAAGGGCAAGAAAGAGGGCGGCAGAAAGAGAGAGAGAGAAAGAGGGAAATTAATGTAGAGAAAAGAGGGAGAAAGACAGAGAATGAGAGGGCGTGAGCGATGAAGAGATGAAGGGAGTGAGCGAGAGAAAAAGAGAGGGAGGGAGAGAAGAAGAGGGGGAGAGAAGGAACAAAAGAGGTGAGAGGGGGAAGGAAAAAGAATGGACGAGAGAAAGAGGGAGATTAAGAAAGAGAGCGAGGAAAGAAAGAAAGAAAGAAAGAAAGAGGGGGATGAATGGTGAGAGAGGCGGCGCTGCATGCTGCTTAAACTGGCATGAGTTTGATACTGCATTAAAGCAACACTACGTGACATTCATGTTGTGTGCGAGCCCTGTGTGCGAGCCCTGTGTGCGAGCCCTGTGTGCGAGCCCTGTGTGCGAGCCCTGTGGGGAACGTGGGAGGGTGGAGTGTCTTGCCCAAGGACACGGCAGCCCCAGTCTTCCATTGAAGCGCACACTACACCCTCCCCAAAGTGTGACTAGCAGAGCTTTAGCGTAACGTTCCACAGTGTTGCTTTGTCTCCTCGTCCGTCTCACGCGTCTTTGTCCCGCCGCAGGTACCCGCCGTCGTCCCGCCAGGCCTCGCACGAGGAGGGCAAAGAGTGGCTCCGGTCCCATTCCACCGGGGGCCTGCAGGACACGGGACAGTCGCCCATGTCGCCACCGGGGGCCGCCTGCAACAACGCCGGCAAATACCACTACTCCAACCTCCGTAAGCGAACGCACGGCTGCACAAAAGCAGATCGCCATTTCACGTTTGGTCCATTGCAAACCGCGGGATTGATCTAGAACAACGTGGAAACAGAACTGTACATCTTAATTGTCTTTTATTTTTATTTCTGAAGTGGCTACGTGACATTTTAGACTCTTACTTGTGTCACTTGGCGTCTGTCATTTTTCAAATAATCACAGCTAAGTACAGGCATGTGGGAGGGTATAGGGGGTAGGTGAAAACAGGAATTTTCTGAGTACTCAGATGCAGGACAAAACATGATTAACTCAAACCTGCAGGAATCAATCAAAATACAACTCTGAGTAAACAACAAGGTTAAAAGCTCATTGAAATAGATTTGACTTAACAAAATAAAATTTTATTTTGAGGATTTATTGTTTTGAGGAATTTGGCGTTCAATCGGTTTAGAAACACTGACCTTTACAGATAAATATGTCTGAATTAAAGTCTCTTGTATGACTCTTGTATTGTAAAGGAACCAGCGCGCAAAGTTTCAGTTCAGTTTGAAAAGCGTTCCAAGCTGTGGGAGCGGCTTAACCAAAAGTTTGCCTCCCCAAAATATGTTGTGCTCGAGGGACGAATAAATGATTAATGTGACGTGAAATTATGGACACAAAAAGTACCAAGTAACAAATCTTGACGCCACGAACAAAATTGATTTTATACGTTTTTTTTCAGTGAGTCCGACCAACGGCGGTCAGTACGCGGCCCCCGGCTCCAGCAGCATGAGCCGGTCCAACAGCATCCCGGCCCAGGACTCCTTCGACCTGTACGGAGAGGGACATCCACTAGGGGGCAGCGCCACGTCTCTGGAGGACAGGCCGCGCGCCATCAGCCGCTCGGGGTCGTTCAGGGACAGCACGGACGAAGGTACAAATATATAGATCAAATGTATACGTTGTTTTAATTAGACACAAAATTTGGTCCAGGACAAGTTAGAACAACGGGTATATTTATATGTTTGTTCTTTTTTGTTTGTTTTTTATTTTATTTTTGTATATATGTATTTGTATTTATTTAAATGTATTTTTATTTCATTGATTTATATTTTATTTATTTTATTTATTTTATTTATTTTATTTATTTTATTTATTTTATTTATTTTATTTATTTTATTTATTTTATTTATTTTTATGATGAATTAATATGCACTCTTCTAATTCAGATAAATAAAATTATACATTTAAATTAAGATGGGATTTAATAAATAAACGGATGCACATTATTTTTGGCATACTTGTTTATTTATTGTAAATTATTATTATACCATTGTCGGGTCAATAAAAATACAAATTGTCAATAAAAACAGCTTTTCCCATAATGCACTGGGGCAAATCTAGTGTAAAATCAGGTGCAGCGCCTTAAGATCTTTATAATCTGTTGTTTTAAGCCGAAATGTGTGTTTTTGTGTCCACAGTTCATGGTTCCTCTCTGTCTCTGGTCTCCAGCACCTCCTCACTTTACTCTGCGGTGAGTACACAGTGTGTGTACTGCGTATACACACCAGGCATGCCGCAGTATCAACGATTATTACTATTATTGTGACAAAATTTGTTCCACTTCTTACACAAGACGCGCGATTGTTGCCATGAGAACGCAACACGACGAGTTTGACATTATTTATCATAAACTGTGCATCCAATTGACCATTTTAGGTCAACTAACGGCCAGAGGAAAAGTACTTTGCATGTGGTTTTACTTTTTTGGAGTATTCATTGAGCTGATAATATTTTTTCTTTACCAATTATAATTTTTTATTTCTGAATAATCACAAATATCAATTAACCCTTGATTAATCTTGACATTCCTTGTACACACATTGGAAATTGAATACAACTCTTAAAACCTGTTATTTCCGGTGCAGAATTCACAAAAACATTGAATTGGAGTAAAATGATAAATTACCTGAGATAGAATAAATATTAGACTCTTCAAAATTCTCCTCACGTTTCGATTCGTTCGTCAGCTTCTACCGTGTCATTTACAGACTCCGTCGCATTATCCATGGCAGAAGCTCGCAGCGTTTTTTTTCCCTTCTGGCGAATTCGATTTGTTCCGTCATTTACATTTTAAACTATTTTCCCGTTCCGTCGGCGTCCGTCCTCCCCCGGCGCGTGTGATATTTTGCGCCGGTCTGATTTGATTTTAATAACGGTTCTGGCCTGTTCGTTTAGCCTCCTCCGCGTGTTACAAACGCCTCTCGCGCGTCGCGTTGTGTCCGAGCGGATCAAAGATGGCGCCGCCGTGTCAGAAATGTAATCTGTTTGTGCCGTTGTTTTGTCGTTTCTCCCGCAGACGGAGGAGAAGGCGCATTCTGAGGTAAGAAGTCACGCATGACGCTTTTCTGTGGGTCCAGGTACACGTTTGTAGCATTTGTAGCGTTTGTAGCATTTGTAGCTTTTGTAGCGTTTGTAGCGTTTGTAGCGTTTGTAGCTTTTGTAGCGTTTGTAGCATTTGTAGCTTTGTAGCGTTTGTAGCGTTTGTAGCATTTGTAGCTTTGTAGCATTTTTAGCGTTTGTAGCATTTGTAGCGTTTGGTAGCGTTTGCAGCGTTTGTAGCGTTTGTAGCATTTGTAGCATTTGCAGCTTTGTAGCATTTTTTGCATTTTTAGCGTTTGTAGCGTCGTCGTGACTTGCTTTGACGTCAGGTGCAACGTAAAGAAATGTGGCTCAAAATTCTGCAGCGGTGGAAGAAGAAGTAGTTTGAAAATGTACTTAACGAGTCAAAAGTACAAGTATTTCACACAGGTTTTGAGAACTGTTTAAGTTTATTTTTGTTTGCTCAAAGCTAGCACGTGAACTCTAAACGTTTACTTGAGTGTGTTGCCGTGAAAGTGCTGAAAAACATTCCAAGAAACCAGGAAAAGTACATTAGCGCTCAGATGTAGTACAAGCAAAAAGTATTTGCTGTAAGAATGACTTAAAGCAGAACTTAGTAACTCTGGCGGTAGAGCTCCCCCTGGAGGTCTCGTGTGAAAATACACTGTCAGAGAACAGACGCAAAAGCTTTTTAATTTTTTACATTTTTCTTTCTTTTTTTTTATCATAATAAGACACATTTCACATCACCAATAATAAAAACAGAGCCAGGGTTTCTCAGGAGGGTTATCGTTGGGTCGAAGTCGGTTCTCGGCTCAGAGGCAGCAGGGGGCGACACAGAACATTTCAAATGCCACAAAAATACATATTTAACCAACACAGGGACTTACACAGACGTTTAATAAGGTCAAAATGTTACATAGTTCTGCTTTAAGTCAAGTACAGACAGCTACAATGTTACTTAAGTACAGTACTTTTACTTGCAATTCCGAATGAATTAATTTGTAGAGAATTTACAGTCGTCATGTGATAAATACATTTGTCTGTTGCATGTTCTGAGCGGCGTTTTGAGCTTTGTGTGACTCCATGCTACTTCTTCTGTCTTTCTCCAAATGCCAATCAAAGCACAAGCAGTGATCTATTCTAAAAAAGAAACAAAAAACGCTAAAGTCAAACTAATAATGTTCTGAGAGTTTTACAATGAAGCAATTTAACGCTGTGTTGCATTGCTTTCCGTATCCCCGTGTTTTAATCCTCTCACAAATTATTCCACGTTTCCGAACCCGAACTTTGCACTTTTTCATTTGGGATCATTGTGTGAGTTCTGCTCGGCCAATCACTGATTCTCCTTTGATTTCATCCATTAAGTTCTCCGCCTCCTTTCCCCGCCTCTTCGTCATCGTAAATGAGACAAATTAAGTTATCTTGAGTTTGCTTTGGTCCGTGTGTTTGTTTCGGTGCATCCAGAGGTTAAAATGTGATATTTGTCCGCGAGTTGTAATTTGTGAAGCTCATATTTAAAAAGTCAATACATATACGAACAATATATTCTAGTTCTCGTCATTTTAGTGCTCAAAATGACATTTCCCGTCTGCAAAATCCCTCATTTGTCATAGAAAAAGCTTAAATTATCAAGACAATGTTTTTTTTTTAAATCGTTTTAAAAATCGTTAAAAAAGACGTTTCAACAACTTTAAAATGGAAGTCGGTACCTACATAAATATATCGTACAACCGTATTTTCCAGACTATAAGTCACACCAGTGTATAAGTCGCACCAGCCAAAAAATGCATAATAGAGATGAAAAACCATATATAAGTCGCATTGGAGAATGAAATGTGGTTTCAAGTGTGAAAATAACAAATAATATCACATATAAATCGCATATACTTATCGAGGTATAAGTATATAAGTATGAATATAAGTATATGTCGCACCCCGGCCAAAACTGTGAAAAAAGGTACGACTCATAGTCCGGAAAATACGGCATTTATGTCAGGGCGATCCAACATAAGGCCTGGGGGCCAAATCAGGCCCGCCAAGCGATTGAATCCGGCCCACAACCCATCCAAATACTGAAAAAATAACATCAAAATCTTGTTTACTGGATTATTTCTGGGTTGGCACTAGTTCAGATCTGGTTTGGTCCTTGTTTAATTCTGCTTTAGACCTGTTTCGATTCTGAGTTAGTCCTGGTTTGGATCCGGTTGGTTCTAGTCCCGTCCAAGTTTAATTTGCATGTTGAATGTTTTTTTCTCACACAAATCTAGTCAGTAGTTATTTTACTGTATTTTACTATTATTGACTAGAGTTATTGGAACATTATTGGGGATATTTTGTATTAACCTTGGCCCTTGGGAAAATAAAGTTGAAAAGCCCAGATTTATGTGTTTAAGTGTCATTATAAAACCTGCCCTGGATACGCCCTAACACGTCCCTTTTAAACGCTCATAACTTTTGCACCCAGACCGTCTCTCCAAACTCGCTCGCTTTGACCATAACCCGCCAGTGTCTCATCATATTAACCATAAACGTGTGTCATGTTGTTCCTCCATCGCATTTACATGAAAGCAAAGCAACGTAGTGTTAACTTGTACTTTTCTTTCTCCCAACCAAGGGCCAAACTGTTCCAAACACTACGGTAAATGCACCACACTGTATCATGTCTGTCACTTATGATCTGCATGTTGGTATTCATACATTCATATTATACTGTCCATTGTACGTATTATACTTCTTCTTTGATACTTGGTAAAATAGACTGTGTTGAAATTAGTCAAGTAAAAGTGTTAGAACAATCCGCTCATCGTTTTTATGTCCACTTCTTCTTGACAAGAGTAAAACGCGGCGTGTTTTTCCTCCACAGCAAATCCGGAAGCTTCGCCGGGAGCTGGACGCGTCTCAGGAGAAGGTGGCGACCCTGACGTCTCAGCTGTCGGCAAACGTGAGTCTGTTTACTTCAGGGCGCCACAGACGGTAGAAAAAAAAGCATCGGGAATTTGGGCTGCGACCTCCTGTCAGAGCGTTCACAGGGAGGGACGAGAGGGAGCGTAGAAGCCTTTGTGCGTTTGAGTCATTGTTCACGGCTTGACGGGGGGGACGGTGGTGACCCTAGCCCTGACAGGGAAGACCCTAGCCCTGACAGTGGAGACCCTAGCCCTGACAGGGGAGACCCTAGCCCTGACAGGGGAGACCCTAGCCCTGACGGTGGAAACCCTAGCCCTGACGAGGGGAGACCCTAGCCCTGACAGGGAAGACCCTAGCCCTGACGGTGGAGACCCTAACCCTGACGGGGGGAGACCCTAGCCCTGACAGGGAAGACCCTAGCCCTGACGGTGGAGACCCTAGCCCTGACGGGGGGAGACCCTAGCCCTGACGGTGGAAACCCTAGCCCTGACGAGGGGAGACCCTAGCCCTGACAGGGAAGACCCTAGCCCTGACGGTGGAGACCCTAACCCTGACAGGGGGAGACCCTAGCCCTGACAGGGAAGACCCTAGCCCTGACGGTGGAGACCCTAGCCCTGACAGGGAAGACCCTAGCCCTGACGGTGGAAATCCTAGCCCTGACGAGGGGAGACCCTAGCCCTGACAGGGGAGACCCGAGCCCTGACGGTGGAGACCCTAGCCCTGACGGGGGGAGACCCTAGCCCTGACGGGGGGAGACCCTAGCCCTGACAGGGAAGACCCTAGCCCTGACAGGGAAGACCCTAGCCCTGACGGGGGGAGACCCTAGCCCTGACAGGGAAGACCCTAGCCCTGACGGTGGAAACCCTAGCCCTGACGAGGGGAGACCCTAGCCCTGACAGGGAAGACCCTAGCCCTGACGGTGGAGACCCTAACCCTGACAGGGGGAGACCCTAGCCCTGACAGGGAAGACCCTAGCCCTGACGGTGGAGACCCTAGCCCTGACAGGGAAGACCCTAGCCCTGACGGTGGAAATCCTAGCCCTGACGAGGGGAGACCCTAGCCCTGACAGGGGAGACCCGAGCCCTGACGGTGGAGACCCTAGCCCTGACGGGGGGAGACCCTAGCCCTGACGGGGGGAGACCCTAGCCCTGACGGGGGGAGACCCTAGCCCTGACAGGGAAGACCCTAGCCCTGACAGGGAAGACCCTAGCCCTCACCCTCAGATCAGGGGTGAGACACAATGTTCTGGGCCCCGGGTAGAGACCGTTGTAGTGGTCCTGCACTGCACGTTCTTTATGATACGTTTACATCGCACGCTACGTTTGAACGCACATCGGGAACGTAGAATATCTGTCTCGGTCCAATTTAAAACGATTATAAACCTGGGAAACATATTAGACGTTTACAAACTACTACAACATGTGGGTGTAATCCCTCATTCGTCCAGGAGGGTTCCATTGTAGAAAAAGATTCAGTTGTATCATCTGGACTCGGGTTAGGGTTAAACGTTTCCACTCTCATCCAAGAGTCATTCTCAATCTGCGAAGCGAGTCTGGGAACTCAGATATTTACCCTACTCGGAATAAGACCTGCCACCAGGCGGGACCTCCTGAAAAAGGGTGTTTTTGGTTTCACTTGAAACTAACCTCTTTGTTTACTATCAAACTACCCACAAAATTGTTCTTGAATAGAAACGGTGGTTTAAGATTCAACCTTCCGGTGGGCCGGTCTTACTCAGAGTAGGATGAGGAGTGTAGTCTGAAGAATAAAGTCTAACTACAGTCGGTGGCGGTAATGTAACATTTGGATACCAACCGCCATAAAACACCAAAGAAGAAGAAGAAATATATGAGTTCCCGGTCTTGATTCGCAGATTGAGAATCTTGGATGAGTTTAGTTTTTTCCTAAAAACAGAGTCCAGATGATACAACTGAATCTTTTTCTACAATACTTTATACGACTATAAATACATGTGGTTTTGGTTTGATTTGCAGCGTTACATTGTAGCTGCAAAGTTTTAGTGCTAATGGGGTGCACGGTGGAAAAGGCGGTTAGCGCTCTTGCCTCCCAAGATGGAGATCATGGGTTCGATACCCAGACCAGACCAACATCACATGATCTCTCTGGGTGGGGTCTGAATGTCCTCCCCGTGTTACCTTCTCCGACTCCTCCCACCGTCCAAAGACATGCATGTGTTAGGCACAATGGCAACTCTAAATTGGCCCTAAACGTTTCCACCCCTATGGACGGTTGAAAATTAGCACATTCCATCTGGTTCGTCCAGTGTAAATGCAATGTCCATATTAAAAAATAAATAAATAATGCTAAAAAAAAAGCTCCAATCAAACTTTAAATGGCAACAGTCTATAAGAGGGAAAAACAATCACGATGGAATGACCAAATTATTAAACATTGATCATCGTCTTCTAAATCCATCCAGTATCTTCAGATGCGTTTGTCGTGTTCCTCTGTCGTTGGTTTGACTTTGGAGCGAGTCGTAAGGTCGTCTCGTCTGTGGGAAGGGCGTGTTTCAGAGTCTGGTGTCTGTCTCGGTCCAGTGGGTTTCAAACAAACAGCGTCCACCGTTCTGAGCTCAGCCGGGCGCGAGGAGAGAGACGTGAGGAGGTGTGAGAGAGGAGGTGATGGGAAAGTCTAGAGCGTTTGTCTTGCGGGAGGAACATCGAGAGAGACGTGGACCTCAAATGAGAAACGTCTGGTCGAATGGAGATGAATGGACTTGTTTGTGTGTTTTTAAATCGCTGTGGAAAGTTCGACGTGTCCAGACTCCTCGTGTGGGGGATGCACAGTGGCAGAGCGGTTAGAGTGCTGGGTGCAGCCTGCTTAATATTGAGCTTAATGTTATACTGTGGAACATTCCAGGCTTTCCAATTACACAACTCCATCCACACATCTGTCTTTTTCTGAAACAAACTTTAAAACAATAAAGAGAAGAGTTACACGGTATCAAAGACCACTCAAACGTCGGAATCTCGGACGCTCGGACACTGATTGTGTTCGCGGGCCGTGATCGTGGGCCGTGGGCTATGATCGTGGGCCGTATGGCGTGATCGTGGGCTATGATCGTGGGCCGTGATTGTGGGCCGCGTGCCGTGATCGTGGGCTATGATCGTGGGCCGTGATAGTGGGCTGCGTGCCGTGATAGTGGGCCGCGTGCTATGATCGTGGGCCGTGATCGTGGGCCGCGTGCTATGATCGTGGGCCGTGATCGTGGGCCGCGTGCCGTGATCGTGGGCTACGATCGTGGGCCGTGATCGTGGGCCGCCTGCCGTGATCGCGGGCCGTGTGCTATGATCGTGGGCCGTGATCGTGGGCCGTGGGCTATGATCGTGGGCCGCGTGCCGTGATCGTGGGCCGTGGGCTATGATCGTGGGCCGTGATCGTGGGCCGCGTGCCGTGATGGCGGGCCGTGTGCGTGCGTTGGAGCGTCGGGGGCAGATGGTCAGTCCGTGGCCTCCCTCTGAGGCGACAGGCCGGCAGCGCCAGGAGTTTGGACCGAGCAAGACTCTGAGCAGATCCGATGAAACGTTTGGCATTTGGAAAGACCGTGAACTTTGAGAACGCAGCCAGAGCCCGAGAAACAAGAACGAAACAAGGAGCAGGAGGCGCACGTAGGGGGAGAGAGAAGGAGGCGCATGTAAGGGGAGAGGGAAGGAGGCACATGTAGGGGGAGAGGGAAGGAGGCACATGTAAGGGGAGAGTGAAGGAGGCACATGTAAGGGGAGAGGGGAGGAGGCACATGTAAGGGGAGAGAGAAGGAGGCGCATGTAAGGGGAGAGGGAAGGAGGCACATGTAGGGGGAGAGGGAAGGAGGCACATGTAGGGGGAGAGGGAAGGAGGCACATGTAAGGGGAGAGGGGAGGAGGCACATGTAAGGGGAGAGGGGAGGAGGCACATGTAAGGGGAGAGTGAAGGAGGCGCATGTAGGGGGAGAGAGAAAGAGGCATGTAAGGGGAGAGGGAAGGAGGCACATGTAAGGGGAGAGGGGAGGAGGCACATGTAGGGGGAGAGAGAAGGAGGCACATGTAGGGGGAGAGGGAAGGAGGCACATGTAAGGGGAGAGGGGAGGAGGCACATGTAGGGGGAGAGAGAAGGAGGCACATGTAGGGGGAGAGGGAAGGAGGCACATGTAAGGGGAGAGGGAAGGAGGCACATGTAAGGGGAGAATGAAGGAGGCGCATGTAAGGGGAGAGTGAAGGAGGCGCATGTAGGGGGAGAGAGAAAGAGGCATGTAAGGGGAGAGGGAAGGAGGCACATGTAAGGGGAGAGGGGAGGAGGCACATGTAGGGGGAGAGAGAAGGAGGCACATGTAGGGGGAGAGGGAAGGAGGCACATGTAAGGGGAGAGGGGAGGAGGCACATGTAGGGGGAGAGAGAAGGAGGCGCATGTAAGGGGAGAGTGAAGGAGGCACATGAAAGGGGAGAGAGAAGGAGGCACATGTAAGGGGAGAGAGAAGGAGGCACATGTAAGGGGGAGAGAGAAGGAGGTGCATTCGTTGTTTCATTAAGTTAAATGTGCTGATTGCTACCCATCTTTACCTATAAACCAACGTTCCCTGGGGGGATGCCACTCTGAATACAATGAGTGTTGTCGTTGACCTGTTTGTTTGTTTGTTTGTTTGTTTGTTTGTTTACATTGTTTGTGTATCCCCTCCACAGGCTCATCTCGTCGCAGCGTTTGAGAAAAGTCTCAGTAACATGACGTGTCGACTGCAGAGCCTCACCATGACGGCCGAGCAGAAGGTACAGCCGCTTTATCCTGACGAACACTCACGACCCCGACCTTTGATCTAGTTATTTACATTGTGCTCATCCTCCTTCTGCTCCTCCTTCTGCTCCTTCTTCTGCTCCTTCTTCTGCTCCTCCTTCTGCTTCTGCTCCTCCTTCTGTCCCGAGCAGGAGTCGGAGCTGGCGGAGCTGAGAGAAACCATCGAATCGCTAAAAACCCAGAACACAGACGCACAGACGGCCATCCAAGTGGCTCTGAACGGCCCCGACCACCTGCACAGAGGTACGGAAACGAGCGCACCCAGACACGGAAACGAACGCACCCAAACATGGGAACGACCGCACCCAGACACGGGAACAAGTGCACCCAGACACGGAAACGAACGCACCCAAACACAGGAACGAGCGCACCCAAACATGGGAACGAGTGCACCCAAACATGAGAACAAACGCACCCAAACACGGGAACGAACGCACCCAAACACAGGAACGAGTGCACCCAAACATGAGAACGAGTGCACCCAAACATGAGAACAAACGCACCCAAACACGGGAACGAGTGCACCCAAACACGGGAACGAGTGCACCCAAACATGGGAACAAACGCACCCAAACACGGGAAAGAGTGCACCCAAACATGGGAACAAACGCACCCAAACACGGGAACGAGTGCACCCAAACATGGGAACAAACGTACCCAAACACGGGAACGAGTGCACCCAAACATGGAAACAAACGCACCCAAACACGGGAAAGAACGCACCCAAACACGGGAACTAATGCATCCAAACACAGGAACAAACGCACCAAAACAACCAAAAATGGGAACAAATGCTCCCAAACACAGGAACAAACGCACCCAAACACAGGAACAAACGCACCAAAACAAGCAAAACATGGGAACAAATGCTCCCAAACACAGGAACAAACGCACCCAAACACAGGAACAAACGCACCAAAACAACCAAACATGGGAACAAATGCTCCCAAACACAGGAACAAACGCACCCAAACACAGGAACAAACGCACCAAAACAACCAAAAATGGGAACAAATGCTCCCAAACACAGGAACAAACGCACCCAAACACAGGAACAAACGCACCAAAACAACCAAACATGGGAACAAATGCTCCCAAACACAGGAACAAACGCACCCTAACACGGGAACGAACGCACCTAAACAACCAAACACGGAAACAAACGCACCCAAACAAGGGAACAAATGATCCAAAACATGGGAACGAGCAAATCCAAACACGGGAACAAACACTCCCAAACACGGGAACAAACGTACCCAAACACGGGAACGAGTGCACCCAAACATGGGAACAAACGTACCCAAACACGGGAAAGAACGCACCCAAACACGGGAACTAATGCATCCAAACACGGGAACAAACGCTCCCAAACATGGGAACAATCAACCCCAAAGTGCAAAACAAATGCATCCGATGGCATGGAAAACAAGCGCACCTAGAGTATGAAACAATCAACCATCAAAGTCTAATCAGAACATAATTAGATCAAAACTCGGGGGCCGACCGCTCGTGAATGAATGTCAATCTAAACACTCAAACAAAAACAGTCACCACAGGGTCATTCGAAAGCATTTTTCAGACCGTCGTGGCGTGTTCGTGTGCGATTGTGCGTCTCAGATCTGAGGATCCGGCGGCAGCAGTCGTCCGAGAGCATGTCCAGCATCAACAGCGCCGCCAGTCACTCCAGTCTGGGCAGTTTGGGCAAAGACGCCGACGACAAGAAGAAGAAGAAGAAGAACTGGGTGAGTCGAGTGGAAAGCACCAAGAGAAAGTGACCAAACGTGCCTTTTACACACCAACACCAAGTACAAGTGTTAGAAACGCAGCTCATATTTTCATTATTATTATTCTATTATCAATAAAATGTGCCTTTTTAGGAACGTTTTTCATCTTTTGCAGTGACTGTCGAATCGGATTCTACTTTTTATATTATAGTGACAAAACTGATACTGGAGGAGCAGAAATTCATGTTTTTTATGACAAAAAATCTGACATTTGAAAAATAAAAAATAAAAAGCATTCAGTCTTAATTTGAACTCTGGACTAGCTTGGACTTAATTTTTGGGCTGTAATATTTTTTATTTATTTCTTGGATGTCTGGACTTTTATGTTGTGTTTTTAAAAAAATAAAAAAAAATATTGAAAAAAACATACATTATAAAATAAAGCTGTACACAAATTGACCTGAAAGTACAAACATAAGCTATTTGTATATTTGCCTTTTAGATGTATGTAGTTTACATTAAATCAACATTGAATATTATGGTGTGTATATACGTTTTGTTCATCAATAATGCGCTTTGTTCTGACGAAAAGACTCAAATACTGAAAAACAGACCAATAATCTCTGTGGAAAGAACTGGAATTGACCTTTTCATAATAATCATCAGGATTTAGACAAATGTCATAAAGTCTTTTCTTACTCAAATGTTAATTAAAGATTGATTTGCACAGATTAAATACGTCAGTCAATGGAGTTCTATCACGGACACAATCTCATGTTCTTTAACCAACGTTTGCTTTGCTTCTGTTATAAATGTATTTCCTGCATTTGCTTCATCGCAGTTCAACTCTGTGACACTTTCTATGTCTTAAGTGCCTTGTTTGTTTAAAAATGTGAGCGATCATTTATATTTTTCAAGCATTAAAACAGTGCGATACAAAATTGTACGGCTCATTTTGGAAATGTACGGCTAAAACCAGAGTGCGGATTACAATTTTAAATGACGTTTTTTAAAAGTATTTTGCTTTTGATACGTTTATATTTTCCAATAGAAAGCGGCTTAATTGTTTTTTATGATCCCAGTTGACTTAAAATTTACAATATCAACACGAGCGACATATAAAACGATATGAAACAATATGAAAAAATATCCTGAAATTGCATTTTTTTTTTCACGATTCCGAAAAATTTTCTGTTAAGTGAGCGCAGATTGTAACACGTCGCACTCTGACTCTGGGGCGTGTCTTGGGGGCGTGTCTCTGGGGCGTGTCTCCGGAGCGTTTCTTCGGGCGTGTCTCCGGGCCGTGTCTTCGGACGTGTCTCTGGGGCGTGTCTTGGGGGCGTGTCTCTGGGGCGTGTCTCCGGAGCGTTTCTTCGGGCGTGTCTCCGGGCCGTGTCTTCGGACGTGTCTCTGGGGCGTGTCTTGGGGGCGTGTCTCTGGGGCGTGTCTCTGGGGCGTGTCTTGGGGGCGTGTCTTCGGGCGTGTCTCCGGGGCGTGTCTTCGGGCGTGTCTCCGGGACGTGTCTCTGGGGCGTGTCTTGGGGGCGTGTCTTCGGGCGTGTCTCCGGGGCGTGTCTCCGGGTCCCGTTCGGCGTCTTAACACTTTGTTGTTCTTCAGGTGTCAGACTCCATCCCCGCTCAGGTCAGTCCATCTGTCTGCTGTTTCAACCCCGCCCGTCTCAGCTCCTCCCCTTTCTCCTCCCTCCTCCAATCATCCTCTCTCTCTTCAGAATGATCAGCATGGAAACAACGACACCGGACCCCTCCCTCTAGTTAGCCCCCCTCTGCTGTCCTCCTCCCTCTCGGGCTGGTTTCACAAAGACGCTCTGGCCAAACGTAATCGAGACGCTTTGTTTACGCGCCACAACAACCTGGACGCGCCTTTTAGTCCCGCCTCCTTTTGTCGGTACGAGCGCAGCTGTTTTATTGATGCGGTTGTGCGTTTTTTTTGGCGTAGATGTAATGACACAAAGATGTTCTCAAGCCGCCGGTGCATGTGAAAATTTAAATTTTTTCACAAGTTTATGTCATATTTCATAGGTAAAGCTTTTCTCTAGGTCTCCAAGTATTTTCGAGCGGAATATGGCGAACAAGACGGGTCATTGTCGGTGTAATCCCTCATTCGTCCAGGCGTGTTCCATTATCCATTATCATTTATTTCATTTATTTCATTTATTTCATTTATTTCATTTATTTCATTTATTTCATTTGTTTTACTTCCTGGTAGCAATTAGTGACATCACACTAGGAAATTACCCCCAAAACACCGGACAAAAACTCATCTAATGTCACAATTGTTTTTTATACAAAGCTTTTTCTCGTTTTAACACAGAGAATAAGTCTAAGTGTGCGCGAGAACGTGCCTCAAACTTCTTTATGAAACCAGCTCCGCCCATCCCGCTCCTGCAGCAGTTCCAACATGGCCGCCCTCTCCCTGCATCTCTGCTTCTTCTGCCTTGCTTTTCTTCCCCCGTCTCGACAACAGTGATCATTGCTTGGAAACAGCACGGACTGACTCCCCCCCGTCTCTGATAATAACCTCTGTGAGCTGTAGCCCCGCCCTCGGCCCCGCCCTCGCGCTCATGACCCGTGTGCTTCTTTTGATTGACAGCTGCGCAGCTCGTTCAAACACGCCTTCAGCAAGAAGAAGAGCAAGTCGCAGTCGACCCACGACGAGGCGGACGAGACGGGCGACTCGTTGCCGTCGTCGCCCAAACTCATGCACGACGACCGGCAGGGCAGCATCGCCACGCTGCGCTCCTCGCCCTCCGCCACAGAGTACGTGTGCCCCGCCCCCGCACCTGCACCGCCCGCACCTGGCCCCGCCCCACACCTGCACCTCCACGTCCGAGTGTGAACCCTGGCTTTTCTCCACCAGGGGGCACAACACCACCCGCGCTGAGGCCTAGCTGTCCACCGGGATGTGGACACAAGGAAGAATGTAAAAGTACATTGTAGACGTAGTAGTAGTTGTAGGACTATTTGTAGTACTTGCTGGTGTAGCAGTTGTTGTAGACATAGTTGTTGTTGTAGTAGTTGTTGTTGTAATAGTTGTTGTAGTTGTAGTAGTAGTAACAGTTGTTGAAGTTGTAATAGTTGTTGTTGTAGTTGTTGTAGTTGTAGTAGTTGTAGTTATAATAGTTGTTGAAGTTGTAGTAGTAGTAACAGTTGTTGAAGTTGTAATAGTTGTTGTTGTAGTTGTTGTAGTTGTAGTAGTTGTAGTTGTAATAGTTGTTGAAGTTGTAGTAGTAGTTGTTGAATTTGTAGAAGTAGTTGCTGTAGTTGTTGTTGTAGTTGTGGTAATAGTTGTCAATCTAAAATAAAATAGTCCATGTCCAGGTGAGAAGGGTTGACTGTCAGTAGTAGTGTAGTTGTTGTAGTAGTAGCAGTAGTAGTAGTAGTAGTAACAGTAGTAGTAGTAGTAGTAGCAGTAGTAGTAGTAGCGCTTGTTGTAGTCATTGTCGTAGTATTTGCAGTAGTTTTTCCTTCATTGACTTGGACGCGGCTGAAACATGAAGTGTGTTGTGTGTATTCATCACTTACTGTAGTAACAGTAACTGAGACGTTCCACAAGATAAAACAAACGGATCGGTTGCCATAGAAACAAGTCCATGTTGTGCCTCCTTCAATTTGTCTTCATCTAATTTGAATTTTTTGTTAAACCTCACTTTGCTTTTGTCCTTCCACCTCTCTCTCCTCCTCGCTCCTCTCTCTCTCCTCCTCTCTCTCTTCCTTGCTCCTCCTCTCCCCTCCTCTCTCCTCCTCGCTTCTCCTCCTTGCTCCTCCTCCACTCCCCTCCTCCTTGATCCTCCTCTCTCCTCCTTGCTCCTCCTCCTCTCTCCTCCTCCTCTCCCCTCCTCTTCGCTCTTCTTTCCTACTCCTCGCTCTTCCTTGCTCCTCCTTTCTCCTCGCTCCTCTCTCCTCTTCCTTGCTCCTCCTTTCTCCTCTCTCCACTCCCCTCCTCCTCTCTCTTCCTCTCTCCGCCTCCTCGCTCCTCCTCGCTCCTCCTCGCTCCTCCTCCCTCCTCCTCCCTCCTCCTCGCTCCTCCTCTCTCCCGCTCTAGAATGTGTGTTTGTGACAGCACGTCCGCTCCGTTGTGGACTCAGAGGAAAAGGTCAAACGGTCACGTGGTTTACAAGCACAGATCACGGTAACTAGGCGTGTGTGCACGGTAACTAGGCGTGTGTGCACGGTAACTAGGGCATGTGTGCACGGTAACTAGGCGTGTGTGCACGGTAACTAGGGCGTGTGTGCACGGTAACTAGGCGTGTGTGCACGGTAACTAGGCGTGTGTGCACGGTAACTAGGGCGCGTGTGCACGGCAACTAGGCGTGTGTGCACGGTAACTAGGCGTGTGTGCACGGTAACTAGGCGTGTCCGTGGCGACGCATGGTGTGGCTTTGGCACCGGCAAACGACAGTTAGGCACATGAGGGATGTCACGGTCTCAAATGTCAGTGTGACGATTATTGTGAAGATAAACATTGCAATTTAACGATTGTTTACAATTATTAACATCACAAAACAACAGTAAAATCCTTATTGGACCAGACCAACATCACATGATCTCTCTGGGTGGAGTCTGCATGTTCTCCCCGTGTTACCGTGGGTTGTCTCCGGGTTCTCAGGCTCCTCCCACCGTCCAAACACATGCAGGTGTTAGATAGAATTGTCAACTCTAAATTGGCCCTAGTGGATGAATGTGAGAGTGAACTGTTTGTAATGTCTATGTCTCTGTGTTGGCCCTGCGACAAGTTGGCCACTGTCCAGGGTGTACCCCGCCTAAGGCCCAAAGTCACTGGGATAGGCTCCAGTCACCCGCGACCCCGAAAGGGAACAAGCGGTAGAAAATGAATGAATGAATGAAAAAATATATATATTTTAATATTTTTTTTATATTGTGACCTAAATAATCACGATTATCGATTAACGTCATAATCTGGACATCCCTCGTCACAAGTACAAGTGAAGGTAAATTAAGTTAATTAAAAACAGTTCTAAATAGACCAGTCACAAGTCGAGTCACAAACTCAAACAACAATATATATCAGATCAGATTCAAGTTGAAATGAGTTAAAGATTCTTCTGTCGTCAGTGATGAGACACATAAGTCATAAAAAGGCCTGGACAGAGAAGCTCCATCAAAAATCAAACACACGGACAGAAAAACGGTCCGTTAGGAAGTGTTTGACTCTTGTAGGTTTTGTAGGTTTTGTAGGATGTAAAATAGTGATGGTTCAGTGAAAGTGTTAGTTTGCCGTCGATCCGCTGCATGAAGCGTTTGTGTGGGAACAGTTTGTGGCTCTCTGGAGGGATTTGCTGTCATGACGCGCTCTGTTTCCTCTTCACGACTTCACTAACTCTTAACGTATCCTTCTAGACCCTCGACATTAACAGAAATCGTCCCGAGTTTAAAGTGTCGCCCTCTCCTCTTTGGCCCCGCCCCCTGTGTGTGTTTGTGGTGACCCCGCCCGCCGCAGGTTGTGCGAGTGCACGGAGGCCGAGGCCGAGACCATCCTCCAGCTGAAGAACGAGCTGCGCGAGAAGGAGCTCAAGCTCACCGACATCCGACTGGAAGCTCTGAGCTCCGCCCACCACCTGGACCAGATCCGAGAGGCCATGAACCGCATGCAGGTACTGGACAGAGCAGAGAGGTCATGAACCACGCATGCAGGTACTGGACCCAGCACAGAGCAGAGAGGTCATGAACCCCGCATGAGGTACTGGACCCAGCACAGAGCAGAGAGGTCATGAACCCCGCATGAGGTACTGGACCCAGCACAGAGCAGAGAGGTCATGAACCCCGCATGAGGTACTGGACCCAGCACAGAGCAGAGAGGTCATGAACCCAGCATGAGGTACTGGACCCAGCACAGAGCAGAGAGGTCATGAACCGCATGCAGGTACTGGACCCAGCACAGAGCAGAGAGGTCATGAACCCCGCATGAGGTACTGGACCCAGCACAGAGCAGAGAGGTCATGAACCCCGCATGAGGTACTGGACCCAGCACAGAGCAGAGAGGTCATGAACCCAGCATGAGGTACTGGACCCAGCACAGAGCAGAGAGGTCATGAACCGCATGCAGGTACTGGACCCAGCACAGAGCAGAGAGGTCATGAACCCCGCATGAGGTACTGGACCCAGCACAGAGCAGAGAGGTCATGAACCCCGCATGAGGTACTGGACCCAGCACAGAGCAGAGAGGTCATGAACCCCGCATGAGGTACTGGACCCAGCACAGAGCAGAGAGGTCATGAACCCCGCATGAGGTACTGGACCCAGCACAGAGCAGAGAGGTCATGAACCCAGCATGAGGTACTGGACCCAGCACAGAGCAGAGAGGTCATGAACCCCGCATGAGGTACTGGACCCAGCACAGAGCAGAGCGGCAGGTACTGGACCCAGCACAGAGCAGAGAGGTCATGTGACTGCAGTTAGAACAGTTTTAACCTGAGGCTCCTGATCCGTCCGGGTTTGCACTGGTTTTCTTGTTGTTAGCTCCACATTAGCTCCACATTAGCGCCGCTTTTAGCACAGCTCACAAAGGATTGTGGGACTCGTAATTCTAGCGATAAAAAAACACAAAATGAATAAATAGAAATGAGAAATGTGATAAATATATTGATATATATTGTACCTGATTATTTATCCTCCAATAATAGACATTTTCTGTTGATGTTTTTGCAGAGTTTGACCAAAGACCAAAGACCAAAAACAGACTTATTAGATTCATGGAGCAATTTAGATACTTTTTAAACCCTTTAGCTCTTAAGCACATGTCAGAGTCTAATCTCTAAAGTCTGACTCCAAAACAAATCCCTTTGAGTACGTTGTTAAGAGCCCCGTTCAAACGCAGCGTCGCCGTTTGTTCTTTCAGACGCCGTTTAAACCTTCTCTCACGATCACGTTCTTATCTCGCCTCAACCTTCAGCACAAAAAACACTTTCACAGATCAAAAACGCAGCTCGACAGCCGCTAACGCCGCTTAAACCCGGCTGAAATAAACCGCTCTAATCGCATTTCATATTTGTCGTATTTCGCCGAGTGAACGTGCAGATTTTTGAATAACTCTCTGTTCGATTCCATTCTTTTTGCTCCGCTTTTCAAACGTTAAATATTCATTGGCCAGAGCGCCGGCGGTGAACTCATTTCCACTCACAATGAAGTATCTCATCGTATTAGACTGGAGCGTATGCTGTTTATACACTCAAGAAACACAGAAAGTACTTCAGTATTTAGCAGGAATATTAAACAGGGAAAACAAGGATTACTAGTACTATACAGAAGACATATTACACTTTTAGATTTATAGTATTACACAATATAATGATCATCATATTACACTTTTAAATATTGATCTTCCTGGTAACTGATAAGCTCCGCCCCTTCTCGTAAGAAGCGGTTTTATTGTTGGAAAATGTCCATATGACGTTATGGTCTAATCTTATGACTCTAAAACAAAAATGTATTAATTAACTCTTTGAATATTACGTTTTATTGAGGTATATAAATATATTGTAACAGGGTCAATGGGGTTGGATCCCAGGAAGTCTAATGTCCTGTGGAAGCTAATGGGGCTCCGAACAAATGAGATCAAATAAAATGAATAAAATGAATAAAATGAATAAAATGAATAAAATGAATTAAATGAATAAATAAATAAATAGATAAAATAAATAAATACAATAAATAAATAAATACAATAAATAAATTAAATAAATTAAATAAATTAAATAAATTAAATAAATTAAATAAATTAAATAAATTAAATAAATTAAATAAATTAAAATAATAACAATAATAATAATAAAAATAAATGTTTGAGGCGCAGTTACAGGATTACCTCAAACATGCTTGAATCACTCGAATTGCAACTCTGTGTGAGCTAATGATGAGGGAACACCGTTACAACGGGATTAAACGCTCATAAAGTCTATTTTACATTTTATCTTTGAGAGCTATTACGGTAATTCAGTACTTTCACTAAATTGAATATGTTTAATTGTCATTTCAGTTTAGGTCTGAGATATTTTCAAGTCACAAAATTGACAAAATGTTTAGTTTGACTGACTCGCTGCCTCCTCACGAAAATCTGATATGGATGCAGCTATTGTTGTTAGTCTCATTCAAACTGTTTCATTGCTCAGTGTGAAAGCAAAGTTGTTCTGCTGTTTTTTTTTAAACTTAGAAATCATGGTTCGAGTTATTTTTTACCCCAAACATTTTTAGCGTTTTAAGTTCAAAAAGCTGCAAAACCAAGACTAAACTCGTACTATAGTCCCAGATCTGAAGTAGGACTGGACCAGAACAAAACGAGGGCTACAAGAAACCAAACCAGCTCTAAATCACAAACCGGGCCCTACACAGAACGACTGTGAATGCGGTCTGAGTTCGCCCTCGCTCATGCTTTGTTTCGTGCTCGAGCAGAATGAGATCGAGACGTTGAAGGCGGAGAACGACCGGCTGAAGTCGAGCGGAAACGCCACTCCCACGGCCACGCCGGTGAAAACGGCGCGGCCGCCATCAGAGACCTCCAGCACCTCCTCGTCCTCCTCACGCCAAAGCCTGGGCCTGTCGCTCAACAACCTCAACATCACAGACACCATCATGTCAGGTCAGCCCACGACAGACAACGGCCTTTGTCATGTTGTTTTCTTACACCAGTTTGAAATGTGAGGCAGAACTCTGTAGTTTTCATCGCTCAAAAGCAGCGTTCCTGTGCGTTCCTGTGCGTGTCTTTGAGGATTAAACCTGCTCTGTGTTTTTAACAGACACTTTTCTGTTAGATGACAGCTTCGAGGGAAACATGCGCAAAGAAGGTCGAAGCGTGAGGATCGTGGTGTCCATCTGCAGCGCGCCCAAGACCACCAAGGTGAGCCAGGTCGTGTCGAAGACGCTCGCAAACGGCTTCTAAATGTTGCTTTGTTTCACAGCTCAGTAACCGCTCAGCAACAGCTCGGTAACGGCTCAGTAACCGCTCAGTAACAGCTCAGTAACAGCTCAGTAACCGATCAGTAACCGCTCAGTAACCGCTCAGTAACAGCTCAGTAACAGCTCAGCAACAGCTCAGTAACCGATCAGTAACCGCTCAGTAACCGCTCAGTAACAGCTCAGTAACAGCTCAGCAACAGCTCAGTAACAGCTCAGTAACCACTCAGTAACAGCTCAGTAACAGCTCAGTAACCACTCAGTAACAGCTCAATAACAGCTCAGTAACAGCTTAAAAACAGCTCAGTAATAGCTTAGTAACAGCCCAGTAACATCTTAGTAACAGCTCAGTAACAGCTCAATAACAGCTCACTAACCACTCAGTAACAGCTCAGTAACAGCTCAGTAACCACTCAGTAACAGCTCAGTAACCGCTCAGTAACCACTCAGTAACCGCTCAGTAACAGCTCAGTAACCGCTCAGTAACAGCTCAGTAACAGCCCTGTAACAGCTCAGTAACCGCTCAGTAACAGCTCAGTAACCGCTCAGTAACAGCTCAGTAACAGCTCAATAACAGCTCACTAACCACTCAGTAACAGCTCAGTAACAGCTCAGTAACCACTCAGTAACAGCTCAGTAACCGCTCAGTAACCACTCAGTAACCGCTCAGTAACAGCTCAGTAACCGCTCAGTAACAGCTCAGTAACAGCCCTGTAACAGCTCAGTAACCGCTCAGTAACAGCTCAGTAACCGCTCAGTAACCGCTCAGTAACAGCTCAGTAACAGCTCAGTAACAGCTCAGTAACCGCTCAGTAACAGCTCAATAACAGCTCAGTAACCGCTCAGTAACAGCTCAGTAACAGCTCAGTAACAGCTCAGTAACAGCTCAGTAACAGCTCAGTAAGAGGAGGAAAACAGGGGAAACGAGGGCTGAAGGCCATTTTTTCCATATTATCACCAATAAAACACTAACCGTCCTGGTTATTTACATCGGCTGCAACGGAAAAATAATTTTAGTACTCGACAAGTCAAACTGTTATTTGTTTTGTTCATTGAGACGTTTTGATACATTTTCAACCAAATAAAGGTGTAACTATGCTGACAGAAGGCTTTTAGAGATAATATTTACAAAGTGTATCATTGACAACAATCTGAAATAGTTAAAAAATTGATACTTTTTTATTAACTTTTATATATTCAGTTAAAATAGGGTAGTATCTCTAAACAAACTGGACCAACTGAACCTTTTCCATACTTCCACTCCCTCCTCATACTGTGTGCTGTAAACCATGATCACGTTTTGTGTTGCAGTGACTGAGAAACAATAAAGTCTTTTTAATTCCAGGGTAAACTGAGTCAGGAGTACCTCATCGGGTCGATCGGTGTGAGCGGTAAAACCAAGTGGGACGTCTTAGATGGAGTCATCCGGCGCCTCTTCAAGGTAACGACTCCAAAGATAAACTCCACTTCCAACTTCCATAACTCTTTACGTACGTGGGTTTTTATTGAAACTATGTCCCTGGGAACTAAAAAACAATCATCCGTCATTTTAATGTTCCTCCTCGAGTTCACTGACCTCAGAAAGGATGTTGTTTTGTGAAATACCAAGGCTGAACTCTGCTGTCACCTCTTCTGTGACCTCTGCTGTCACCTCTGCTGTGACCTGTGCTGTGACCTCTGCTGTGACCTCTGCTGTCACCTCTGCTGTGACCTCTGCTGTGACCTCTGCTGTGACCTCTGCTGTCACCTCTATTGTGACCTCTGCTGTGACCTCTGCTGTCACCTCTATTGTGACCTCTGCTGTGACCTCTGCTGTGACCTCTGCTGTCACCTCTGCTGTGACCTCTGCTGTGACCTCTGCTGTGACCTCTGCTGTCACCTCTATTGTAACCTCTGCTGTGACCTCTGCTGTCACCTCTATTTTGACCTCTGCTGTGACCTCTGCTGTGACCTCTGTCCTCAGGAGTACGTGTTCAGAGTGGACCCGAGCAGCAGCCTGGGCCTGAGCTCTGACAGCATCGTGTGTTACCGCATGGGGGACGTGGTGCGCTCTCACTCCTCAGAGGTCCCGGAGCTGCTGCCCTGCGGATACCTGGTGGGAGACAGCAACGTGATCCAGGTCAACCTTAAAGGTACGGACGAGGGGGACGAGCGGGACGGGAGGGAGCGCGTGGTACGGGAGGGAGCGCGTGGGACTAGAGGGAGCGCGCGGGACGGGAAGGAGCGTGTGGGACGAGAGGGAGCGCGTGGGACGAGGGGGAGCGCGTGGGACGAGAGGGAGCGCGTGGGACGAGGGGGAGCGCGCGGAACGGGAGGGAGCGCGTGGTACGGGAGGGAGCGCGTGGGACTAGAGGGAGCGCGCGGGACGGGAAGGAGCGTGTGGGACGAGAGGGAGCGCGTGGGACGAGAGGGAGCGCGTGGGATGGGAGGGAGCAGGTGGGACTAGAGGGAGCACGCGGGACGAGAGGGAGCGCGTGGGACGAGAGGGAGCACGTGGGACGGAAAGGAGCAGGTGGGACTAGAGGGAGCGCGCGGGACGGGAGGGAGCGCGTGGGACGGGAGGGAGCAGGTGGGACTAGAGGGAGCGCGTGGGACGGGAGGGAGCGCGTGGGACGAGAGGGAGCGCGTGGGACGAGGGGGAGCGCGTGGGACGAGAGGGAGCGCGTGGGATGGGAGGGAGAAGGTGGGACTAGAGGGAACGCGCAGGACGGGAGGGAGCGCGTGGGACGGGAGGGAGTGCGTGGGACGGGAGGGAGCAGGTGGGACTAGAGGGAGCGCGCGGGACGGGAGGGAGCGCGTGGGACAAGAGGGAGCGCGTGGGACGAGGGGGAGCGTGTGGGACGAGAGGGAGTGCGTGGGATGGGAGGGAGAAGGTGGGACTAGAGGGAGCGCGCGGGACGGGAGGGAGCGCGTGGGACAAGAGGGAGCGCGCGGGATGAGAGGGAGCAAGTGGGACGAGAGGGAGCAAGTGGGAAGAGGGGGAGCGCGCGGGACGAGAGGGAGCGCGCGGGACGAGAGGGAGCGCGCAGGACGAGAGGGAGCGTGTGGGAAGGGAGGGATCGGGTGGGACGAGAGGGAGCGCATGGGACGGGAGGGAGCAGGTGGGACTAGAGGGAGCGCGTGCGATGGGAGGGGGCGCACGTGACGGGAGGGAGCGCGCGGGACGAGAGGGAGCGCATGGGACGGGAAGGAGCAGGTGGGACTAGAGGGAGCGCGTGGGATGGGAGGGAGCGCGCGGGACGAGAAGGAGCAAGGGGGACGAGGGAGAGCGCGCAGAACAGGGAGCGCGCGGGACGAGAGGGAGCGAGAGGCACGGGAAGGAGCTCGTGGGACGGGAGGGATTGCGTGGGACGTGAGGGATTGCGTGGGACCGATGAAATGTCCGGGTCACATCATCTGTATGTTTCTGTTAAACCCGATACGTTTAAAGTCCATCTGAATCTTCTCCTGCTTTTCTAATTCTGACTTAGTTTGTTGGTGTAGAACCTGTGGTAAATATTTATCACAGTTTTACTTCCGTTAAGTTGCAGTTTGTGAAGAATTTTGGAAAATTAAGAGTTTAAAATGACAGGAAGTGGAGCTGAATCCCTCTGTGATGTCATCAGTGTGCGACACACAGACAGTTTAAACCATGGTTGGACTAAATAAAGGTGTTTTATGGTCTTATTGTGTCAGATCAGAACTGTTGTGTCATTTATGTGGAGTTTGGCTCTTGTTTACAGTCTGGTTGCTATGGTAACAGCTGTGGAATCACCTCTACCTATGTCATATTTGTGCTCACGTCCAACGAGAAAGTACAATTATAAACTTTACAAAAATAGTCACAAAAGGGGGAAAAATAGGCACAATATGTATAAAATCTCAAATATTATCATGGTAGACTTCAATATTCATGTGGATACGCAGGATCTCTACCCTCCGCCAACAGTTTTTTTTAGTTTTAAAGCGTGTTTTGTGTTGTAACTTTGGACAGGACTGCGGGAGAACAGCCTGGACAGCCTGGTGTTCGACACGCTGATCCCGAAGCCCATCCTCCAGCGCTACCTGAACCTCCTGATGGAGCACCGGCGGATCATCCTGTCCGGGCCCAGCGGCACCGGGAAGTCCTTCCTCGCCGCCAAGCTGTCCGAGTACGTGATCTCGCAGCTGGGACACGAGCCCAACGAGCGCAACGTGGCCAGATTCAACGTCGACCACAACTCCAGCAAAGTAAGGACAGTTTAGCGGGAAAAACATTAAAAGTCTTACATTATATTAAGATATTAAAGCGACAAAATGGCAGAATCACAGGCAAACAAGTGTCAATATATGAAAAAACATAAGAAATTAGCTTTTAAAACTACCTAAAAAAGACGGATAAAAAAACAAAATAATGAATTAAACCAACAAATTCCAATATACCGTATTTTCGGGACTATAAGTCGCACCTTTTTTCTTAGTTTTGGCCGGGGTGCGACATATACTTACATTTATACTTATACTTATACTCCGGAGCGACTTATATGTGATATTATTTGTTATTTTCACACTTGCAACTGCATTTCATACTCCAGTGCGACTTGTATATGTTATAACGGTAATTTAAATGTCAAAACGCTTGTGTCAGGTCAGTGTCAATAAACTGTTTATTCATTTGATGTTGTTAATAATGACATATTTGTGCCCGTGTTATTCTGTGATAATAACTTTGGATATTTCTCTCATTTCCGCTTCATTATTTGTCGCTTCAGTTCAACGCGCCGCATCAAAAATATTCAAATCTGCGTCTGAATCCAAAGCACGAGGCGTCTTTTGATCATTCACTTTCAAAACCAAAGTCAATAATCTTTAAATCTGATGCAGCCAAAAAGCTCCTTTGATCTCTATCAGGGAAACAACTTTGAACACAACAGTCACATTCAAACCATTGTTCCGCTTTTAAGCTGCGTTTTTGTCATTTAAATGAGTTATGTGCAAACAAAAGACAGATTCAATACATTTCAACATTTGTTGAGTTATTTATGTGGTGTCTAAGTCTTTATATTGTTGTAAAATGACCTTGAGTCCAGGGAATTGGATCTTTGCTGCTGATATTGATTATTTTATATGTATTTGTTGTATAATTGTACTTTTTTAATTAGCTGTAACCGAAGTCCCACTAATCGTCCTGGGATCCTATAAAAAAAAAAAACATTTTACAGAGACACATCTTAAAAACGGTCTATTTGCACAACAAGAATTAATTTACACCATTGAAAATTGTACGACTGACTCATGGCCAATAACCGATATTTTCCTTTATAATCAATAGCTTTATTATCAATATTATAATCTTATCTCATAGTGAATGTGTAAGTGTGTTTTTATATATTTGTTATTTTAATGAATTGTTTACTTGAATTATTTATTGCTGTTTTATTTGAATATAAATTATATAAAATATATATATAAAATTGTATATATATTTTTTGTTTGATTAATCTGTGTTTTGTTTTTAACGGGACACCCATGAAAAGCAAGTTTTTCTTGTTGGGTTTTCCCTGTATAAATAAAACAAATAAAAATAAATAAAGATACAGATTTATGAAAAAAAGCTTCCTTTATCACCGTTATCATTATTTTCTGTATTAGTGTGAAACATGGTCCATTCCTGCTAATATTTGTACATTGTATTTTTTTTTTAAATAAATAATATTTGCTATATAATATTTCACATTAGACTAAATTCACTCCTCAATCAAAGTTTCCTTTTTGTCTTTGCCAATTCTCTGAACACCTGTTGTTGTTGTTGTTGTTGTTGTTGTTGTTGTTGTTGTTGTTGTTGTTGTTGTTGTTGTGGTGTAACATGATTCATATCCCTCTAAACCCTGGCGTCCTTGTGTCCAGGAGCTGCGTCAGTACCTGTCCAGTCTGGCCGAGCAGTGTAACTCGGAGGACACGGCAGCACAGCTCCCCCTGGTGGTCATCCTGGACAACCTGCACCACGTGGGCTCCCTCAGCGACATCTTCAACGGCTTCCTCAACTGCAAGTACCACAAATGGTCAGTGCAAGACCGGTTATTTTACATCATCTCTTTCTATAAAACTACTTCACCCTTAATCCATGTGTCAAAAGGACATATTTTACCCCCTACCCCTTTTTTATTTTCATCATTTTATTTTACATTATATATTTTATGTATTATTATTATTATATTTTTTATTATTTTATTTTTCATTATATATTATATGTATTATTTTTATTATATATATTTTTTTCATTATATATTTTATGTATTATTTTTATTATATTTTATTTTTTTCATTATATATTTTATGTATATTATATCTTTTTTTTTGTACTTTTTTGTCGTTTCTGTGTCATTTGTATGTTTTTATTGTCATTCTTTGTTTATCTCACTAAAAAGCAAAAATATTAAAAAAATATATATATATTTGCACTTGAAGCAATTTTGCAATTAAAATGGTTTATTTTAGCATTTTTTGTTAATTATAATGAGGAAAATACAGCACTTTTATGAATTTATTTTATTTTAATGATTTTACTTATTTTTCATTCATTTTTACGTTTTGATGCCAGTTCACTTGACTTAAAACTACTTCAACGTTGTAAAATAGTGCATTCCGATGTTTGTAGGTTCTAAGCTGTAAAACATTTACTGGGCTGAAGTTGGTAAAAAATAAATGGTTAAATAAAGTTCTGGAATCAGTTTTTGATCCTTTAAATTAAACCAGGATCTGAAATCAATATGTGCTGCAGCTTCCTGTTTCTCACTCACATTTAGAGGACTTTTGCCTGTTCTTCTTCTTCTACTTCTACGAATACTTCTACTTCTACTTCTACTAATACTAATACTAAGAAAAGAGGTGGAGGTCTGGCGGTGTATGTGAACACGAGCTGGTCCAAACCCGAACACTGCACAGTGAGGGAGCAGCTATGTAACAAGGATATTGAACTATTGGCTATTGACATGAGGCCATACTATCTGCCCCGGGAGTTCTCACATGTGATTTTGATCGCAGTCTATGTGGCCCCGTCTGCCAATGCTGAAAATGCTTGTGAAGCAATGCTCTCCTGCACTTGTAGGCTGCAAACACAGCATCCACAGGCTCTCTTCCTCATCTCTGGTGACTTTAACCACGCTTCTCCCTCTTCTGTTCTACCAACATACACCCAGTATGTTACCTGCCCCACCAGAGAGAATAGAACATTGGACTTGTTTTTTGCCAACACCAAGGAGGCTTATTCTTCTTCCCCCCTCCCTCCCCTGGGCAGCTCGGACCACAACCTTGTACATCTGAGGCCTGTGTATGAACCCATCGTGCGCAGGCAGCCTGTGGTGTCCCGTGAGGTGAGGATGTGGTCTGCTGAGAGCGAGGAGGCTCTGAGGGACTGCTTCAGCACCACTGTCTGGACTGAGCTTTATGACCCACATGGGGAGGACATCAACACCATCACAGAGTGCATCACGGACTACATCAACTTCTGTTTTGAGAACATTGTTCCCTCCCGGACGGTGCGGTGTTTTCCAAACAACAAGCCATGGATTAACCGTGAACTGAAGGCTCTGCTGAAGGAGAAGAAGAGAGCCTTCAGGTCAGGGAACAAGGAGGAGCTGAGGACTGTGCAGAAGGAGCTGAGGAGGAAGATCAGGCAGGCTGGGGCCGGCTACAAGAGGAGGATGGAGGAGCAGCTGCAGCAAAAGAACATTCAGGGAGTGTGGAGGAGCCTGAAAACCATCTCGGGCTTCAAAATCCCCCCTGCCCAGACAGAGGGGGATCCACAGTGGGTGAATGATTTAAATGCTCACTTCTTGAGGTTTGATCGGTCACCCGCCCCTCCCCCTGCACAGCTGCATGCTCCCTCTTCCACAGCTGGACAATGCCCTGCATCTGTTCCTCTTCGCTTATCTGCCCCGGACCATCAGCTCCCCACTTCGCCTGGACTCACCCATCCCCCCAGCACACAGTCCCCCTGCCAACCACTGACTGTCACAGCAGCACAGGTGAGGAGTGAGCTGAAGAGGATTAAAGTGAGGAAGGCAGCAGGACCTGATGGCATCAGCCCCAGGCTCCTTAAGTCCTGTGCAGATGAACTGTGTGGAGTTATGGAGCATGTCTTCAACATGAGCCTGAAGCTGAGGGTGGTACCACAGGTCTGGAAGACCTCCTGTCTGGTACCTGTCCCTAAGACACCGCGCCCCCAAGACCTCAACAGCTTCAGGCCAGTGGCTCTCACGTCCCACCTGATGAAGACACTGGAGCGGCTGGTCCTGGATCACCTCCGCTCCACCGTGAGCTCAGCCATGGACCCGCTGCAGTTTGCATATCGGTCTGGCATCGGAGTGGAGGACGCCGTCATCTCCCTGCTGCACCGCTCTCTCTCTCACCTGGAAAAGCCTGGCAGCTCTGTGAGGATTCTGTTCTTCGATCTTTCCAGCGCCTTCAACACCATCCAGCCGCTGCTCCTGAGGGACAAGCTGGAGACGGCTGGTGTGGAGTATGACCTGGCAGAGTGGATCCTGGACTACCTCACGGACCGACCCCAGTTTGTGAGAGCCCGGAACTGTGTGTCTGACACTCGGACCTGCAGTGTGGGGGCGCCCCAGGGCACTGTCCTCACGCCCTTTCTCTTCACCCTTTACACTGCAGACTTCAGACATGACACGGACAGCTGTGTCCTGCAGAAGTTCTCTGACGACTCTGCCATCATCGGACTCATCACGGACGACGATGATGCGGAGTACAAAGGACTGGCGCAGGACTTTGTGGACTGGTGTCAGCGGAACCACCTCCTCATCAACGCGGGGAAGACCAAGGAGATGGTGGTGGATTTCCGCAGACGCCACCCCACTGCCCCCTCACCAGTGAACATCCAGGGACGGGACATTGAGAGAGTGGACTCATACAAGTACCTGGGTGTTCATCTGAACCACAAACTGGACTGGACTCATAACACAGACTGTACAGGTAGAGCCAGAGTCGGCTCTACCTCCTGAGGAGACTCAGATCTTTTGGAGTGACAGGGCCACTCCTGAAGACCTTCTACGACTCTGTGGTGGCATCAGCCCTCCTGTACGGTGTGGCCTGCTGGAGCAGCAGCATCACAGAGAGGGAGAGGAAGAGGCTGGACAGAGTCATCAAGAAGTCCAGCTCCGTCCTGGGCTGTGCTCTGGACTCGGTGCAGGAGGTGGGGGACAGGAGGGTCCTGGCTAGATTCACATCTATGCTGGACCATGAGTCTCACCCCCTGCAGGACACTCTGTCCGCTCTGGAGAGCAGCTTCAGTGAGAGACTGATCCACCCTCGATGTGCGAAGGAAAGGTTCCGTAGGTCTTTCCTTCCTGCTGCTGTCAGACTTTATAACAAAAACTGTTAGTCCTGAACACTCGCAATACTGACCTAACCATGTGCAATTCTGTCATATGTGCAATTGCTGTTGGAATTCATGTGAAATTCATGTGCAATCTATGTGCCACATATTCATGTGCAATTACTGTCGTGATCACATGCAATGGTATATATTTATTTATTTATTTGTCTATGGGAGTTTTTATTTATTTATAGGAGATCTTCTACTGAAAGTGTTTTTCAGACTTCCTATAAGTGATCTGTTCTTCTGTATCTACCTCTGTATCTTCCTGCGTTGCACCAATGAAATTTCCCCATGTGGGACAAAAAAGGAAAATCTTATCTTATCTTACTTTCCCTCCACAGTCCGTACGTGATCGGGACCATGAACCAGGGCGTGTCTTCGTCTCCGAACCTCGAGCTGCATCACAACTTCAGGTCAGTGCCTCCACGTTCCTCCAACGTTCCTCCACGTTCCTCCACGTTCCTTCTCGTTCCTTCACGTTCCTCCACGTTCCTCCACGTTCCTCCACATTCCTCCACGTTCCTCCAACGTTCCTCCAACGTTCCTCCACGTTCCTCCACGTTCCTCCACGTTCCTCCACGTTCCTTCACGTTGCTCGCACATTCCTCCACGTTCCTCCACGTTCCTCCACATTCCTCCACGTTCCTTGCACGTTCCTCCACATTCCTCGCACATTCTTCCACGTTCCTCCACATTCCTCGCACGTTCCTCCACGTTCCTCCACGTTCCTCGCACGTTTTTTCTTCTCCTTTTGTGTTTTAAGCCCACAGCTCTGCTCAGATCATAAAACTCTCCCACACAGAGACTTAATTACTGCTAATCGTTCCTGTTCAGTGACTATGAATAGAGTCTAATTTCCTGGCGGTCGTGCGCTCGGCTACAAACGCTTTTACGATCCAAGAAGAATCTGTTACACTTTCATATCGCATAAAGGTCGGACACATCATCTCATACGTGACATAAGATTTACTGCAGACTATTGTTAAAGCACCCCCTACAAGTCGGACAACGCATTGAACGAATATTGAAAACATTTAACTGCACCAGCAGAAGATAAATTAAAGATTTAATAGATAAATTGAGACAAGCCTTTCCTCAGGCGAATATTGCACGAATATGTTTTGAATGTTGTTTCCACAACAAAAGTAAAGATCTCAAAATAGCACATTTTTAAGGTTTATAATGTCACTTCCTGTTTGGAATTACCAAATTTTCCCATGTGTGGACAATAAAGGAATATCTTATCTTATCTGGAATGTATGACATCACACTAGGAAATTATCCAGCAAACACTGGGCCAAAACTCATCAAACATGAAAATATATGAGAGCAACTTTATTTTGTTGAATTAATGTTTAGAGAGTCAAAAAAGTTGTTTCTTTGTGTAAATTCTGCACAAACGCTGACTGGAATGAGTGTCCCTGGTGTGATGTCACTTCCTGTATGAGTGTCCCTGGTGTGATGTCACTTCCTGTATGAGTGTCCCTGGTGTGATGTCAATTCCTGTCATTTTTCTACAGATCTGTCCGAGTTTTCTCCACAAATACCTGCTCGACTGGTGTAAAACTATCATTTATATGTACAACAGGTTTAAATACACTAAATAAAGTCAAAATTCGTAGGCCCTTTAATCGTTGGATCTCATTCTGTTTCACCATCGGACGCTTCTCGACTTGAGAACCAAAACACAAAAAGTAGTGCTAAAATAAACTCCGTTCGCACAAGATTAGTTTTCGCATTCCCCTGGGATAAGCCATGTCTCTAATCTACTCCTTTTTATGGACTTTATTGCAGAAACTGGGGACTCGTACTTTTACTGCAGCATCAAATGTCGTTCTTTACCGCGCTGTTTCTCATAAAACTGCATTATTTACATCTGAACTGGGCTATAACCGACTTTTATAGATGTTGATGTTCACGAAATGTTACTTAGAAGACGTTCTGAGCGATAGGGTTAAGGTTACGGGAGGATAAATGATAGAAAATGCAAAAAAAATGTGTGGGTCAATGTAATTAGTGGGTGCTTTTTCTGTGTTTTTTCCGTTCTACGATGAGATTTGAGCTGTAGAACCAACTTGTGCGACTCGTTTTAGACACAAACAAACGAGTTTCATTCTGCCGTTTATTTATTATGTCACTTTTTTAACACTTAGAATCGTTTTTGGGGTCATTGTGTCATACGTTATTGTCAAAGACGTTAAATGATGTGCCTTTCACCCGTCGCCCGCAGGTGGGTGCTGTGTACCAACCACACGGAGCCCGTCAAAGGCTTCCTGGGCCGTTTCCTCCGGCGGAAACTCATCGAGACGGAGATCGACAAGAACATGCGCAGCAACGACCTGATCAAGATCGTGGACTGGATCCCCAAAACGTGGCAACACCTCAACTGCTTCCTGGAGGCCCACAGCTCCTCCGACGTCACCATCGGTCAGTGCAAAGGGCGGTTTACTACTTTGACCCTTTTACGTTGGTCTTTTGCCGTAACTTTACCTTTTAGCTTCATTCTCAAAGGTTTGAGTCTCAGTCAGGACGCACAGAAACGCCGCTTTGAGTTTGAACCATAAAATAACATTGATTCAGTAAAAAAGATGCATACAAAACACATTAAATACAGTGTTTTATCATTATTTTGGGTGATAACAAAATGTGATAATATGAATGCATAATTTTAAAAAAAGCAGCTGTGTTTTGTTCATCTAGAAAAATGTAATAAAAAAACATTAAATCAACCAATTTTTTTTTTTATAAAAAGAGACAATTCACATTTATTCCTCTTACAAATTAATTTAAAATAAACTTTTTAAGTAATGAAAACCATAAACAAGTGAAAGAATGAAAAAAAAAATCAAATGTATAGAATACACAATAAACTAAATTATTTTTGAATAAAGAGTTATCAAAAAAAATATCAGTATCACATTCATCCAGTAAAAAAGATGCATAAAAAACACATTAAATACAGTGTTTTTTCATTATTTTGGGTGATAACAAAATGTGATAATATGAATGCATAATTTTAAAAAAAGCAGCTGCGTTTTGTTGATCTAGAAAAATGTAATAAAAAAACATTAAATCAACCAATTTTTTTTTTTTTATAAAAAGAGACAATTCACATTTATTCCTCTTACTTTCTTACAAATTAATTTAAAATAAACTTTTTAAGTAATGAAAACCATAAACAAGTGAAAGAATGAAAAAAAAAAATCAAATGTATAGAATACACAATAAACTAAATTATTTTTGAATAAAGAGTTATCAAAAAAAATATCAGTATCACATTCATCCAGTAAAAAAGATGCATAAAAAAACACATTAAATACAGTGTTTTTTCATTATTATGGGTGATAACAAAATGTGGGACCTTTGCAAAGCCACAATAATGCCCATAATATTAATGTTTAATTTAATTTAAATTAAAAAGGCACAAAAGCAGTCTGCATTTTAACAAATGCAAACTAACATAAAAAATTATAATGAACTAAAAGACACAATTGATATTTATTCTCCTGACTTTCTTACAAATTAATTTCAAATAAACCTTTTTTTTGGTAAGAAACACCATGAACAAGTCAAAAATCTAATACAGAATGAACAATAAACAAAATTATTTTTGAAATAAAAGTGTTAAAATAAAAGATAAGAGACTAAAATTAAATATCACTATCACAGTAAGCATTATGTTTCAGCCTTCACGACTCGATACATGTCCGTGTGTGTTCGTCCCTCCAGGCCCCCGTCTGTTCCTGTCCTGTCCAGTGGATGTGGAGGGCTCCAGAGTCTGGTTCACTGACCTGTGGAACTACTCCCTGGTGCCCTACCTGCTGGAGGCCGTGAGGGAGGGGCTACAGGTACGTTTAAGGGCCCGTGAGGGAGGGGCTACAGGTACGTTTAAAGGCCTGTGAGGGAGGAGCTACAGGTACGTTTGAGGGCTGTGAGGGAGGGGCTACAGGTACGTTTAAGGGCCCGTGAGGGAGGGGCTACAGGTACGTTTAAGGGCCCGTGAGGGAGGGGCTACAGGTACGTTTGAGGGCTGTGAGGGAGGGGCTACAGGTACGTTTAAGGGCCCATGAGGGAGGGGCTACAGGTACGTTTAAGGGCCCGTGAGGGAGGGGCTACAGGTACGTTTGAGGGCTGTGAGGGAGGGGCTACAGGTACGTTTGAGAGCTGTGAGGGAGGAGCTACAGGTACGTTTGAGGGCTGTGAGGGAGGGGCTACAGGTACGTTTGAGGGCTGTGAGGGAGGGGCTACAGGTACGTTTGAGGGCTGTGAGGGAGGGGCTACAGGTACGTTTGAGGGCTGTGAGGGAGGGGCTACAGGTACGTTTAGAGGCCTGTGAGGGAGGAGCTACAGGTACGTTTGAGGGCTGTGAGGGAGGGGCTACAGGTACGTTTAAGGGCCCGTGAGGGAGGGGCTACAGGTACGTTTAAAGGCCTGTGAGGGAGGAGCTACAGGTACGTTTGAGGGCTGTGAGGGAGGGGCTACAGGTACGTTTGAGGGCTGTGAGGGAGGGGCTACAGGTACGTTTAAAGGCTTGTGAGGGAGGGGCTACAGGTACGTTTAAGGGCCCGTGAGGGAGGGGCTACAGGTACGTTTAAAGGCTCATGAGGGAGGAGCTACAGGTACGTTTGAGGGCTGTGAGGGAGGGGCTACAGGTACGTTTAAAGGATCATGAGGGAGGAGCTACAGGTACGTTTAAGGGCCCGTGAGGGAGGGGCTACAGGTACGTTTAAAGGCTCATGAGGGAGGAGCTACAGGTACGTTTGAGGGCTGTGAGGGAGGGGCTACAGGTACGTTTAAAGGATCATGAGGGAGGAGCTACAGGTACGTTTGAGGGCTGTGAGGGAGGGGCTACAGGTACGTTTAAAGGCTCGTGAGGGAGGAGCTACAGGTACGTTTAAGGGCCCGTGAGGGAGGGGCTACAGGTATGTTTAAGGGCCCGTGAGGGAGGGGCTACAGGTATGTTTGAAGGGCTCGTGAGGGAGGGGCTACAGGTACATTTAAAGGCTTGTGAGGGAGGGGCTACAGGTACGTTTAAAGGCCTGTGAGGGCGGGGCTACAGGTACGTTTAAAGGGCTTGTGAGGGAGGAGCTACAGGTACGTTTGAGGGCTATGAGGGAGGGGCTACAGGTACGTTTAAAGGATCATGAGGGAGGAGCTACAGCTACGTTTAAGGGCCCGTGAGGGAGGGGCTACAGGTACGTTTAAAGGCTCGTGAGGGAGGAGCTACAGGTACGTTTAAGGGCCGTGAGGGAGGGGCTACAGGTATGTTTAAGGGCCCGTGAGGGAGGGGCTACAGGTATGTTTGAAGGGCTCGTGAGGGAGGGGCTACAGGTACATTTAAAGGCTTGTGAGGGCGGGGCTACAGGTATGTTTAAAGGCCTGTGAGGGCGGGGCTACAGGTACGTTTAAAGGGCTTGTGAGGGCGGGGCTACAGGTACGTTTAAAGGGCTCGTGAGGGCGGGGCTACAGGTACGTTTAAAGGGCTCGTGAGGGAGGGGCTACAGGTACGTTTAAAGGGCTCGTGAGGGCGGGGCTACAGGTACGTTTAAAGGGCTCGTGAGGGAGGGGCTACAGGTACGTTTAAAGGGCTCGTGAGGGAGGGGCTACAGGTACGTTTAAAGGGCTCGTGTCGCAAGTCAAAACCACATGTACTGAAAACACGCCGCACAAGGGTTTGAGTGGTTTCTACTATTTCACCTTTTTCCTCCCTGTCGTCCTTAAACACACTTCCAACTCGGAATATCTACTCGGAAAATATCAGAGCCACTTCATTAGTAAGTGGTGTGGCGTTAGTTTGCCATTTATTTGCTCTCTACTGCCCCCTGCTGAGTCTCTACAGTTAGAAATACATTGTGATGCTAATGCTGCTAACATCTACGGGGCGTTAATGTTCTCAAAAGCAAAATTTGACTCTCAAACATTGTTTTATGAGCGGGAAACGTGATAACAGTCTGCATTTTGCCTGATTAGAGCACTTTTTTTCACTTTAATGAGTCGTTAAGTTGTACACTTTTATATACTCCTCTTCCTCCTCCTCCTAGTCCTCCTCCTCCTCTTCCTACTCCTCTTTGTCCCATTCCTCTTCTTCCTCTTTCTCTTCCTCTTTCTCTTCCTCCTCTTCCTCACCCCCCTCCTCTTCCTCCTCCTCTTCCTCTTCCTCTTCCTCCTCTTCCTCCTCTTGAGGAGGATAATCCTTAATATTGGCCATTTCGACAATACTCATCACCTTTTCCTCTTCCCGTTTCCCGACGCAGTTGTACGGGAAGCGCGCCGCCTGGGAGGATCCGTCCAAATGGGTGAACGACACGTACCCCTGGAGCGCCCCCTGTCTGCAGCAGGAGGGACAGGCTCTGCTGCAGCTCAGGCCCGAGGACGTGGGCTACGACGGCTACAGCTCGTCTAAAGAGGGCGCGTCATCCAAACAGGTGTCCCAGAGCGACACAGAGGGCGACCCGCTGGTGAGGACGCACAACCGCACACGCACAACCGCACACGCACAACCACAGACAGAAACACACACTACAGCTCGTCAAAAGAGGTTTGGACGTTATACCAACCTAATATTAATGTTTCAAGGTGTGGAGACTCCGAGGATCAGACTCTTAAAGACATTCACTGACTGACTTTTTGTGCCTCCTTCAGATGAACATGCTGCTGCGTCTCCAGGAGGCGGCGAACTACTCCAGCACTCAGAGCTGTGACAGTGACAGCACCAGCCACCACGAGGACCAGCTGGACTCATCCCTGGAGTCTGCTCTGTGAGTCCACCAGCACCAGGAGGACCATCACCACGAGGACCAGCTGGACTCATCCCTGGAGTCTGCTCTGTGAGTCCACCAGCACCAGGAGGACCATCACCACGAGGACCAGCTGGACTCATCCCTGGAGTCTGCTCTGTGAGTCCACCAGCACCAGGACGACCATCACCACGAGGACCAGCTGGACTCATCCCTGGAGTCTGCTCTGTGAGTCCACCAGCACCAGGAGGACCATCACCACGAGGACCAGCTGGACTCATCCCTGGAGTCTGCTCTGTGAGTCCACCAGCACCAGGAGGACCATCACCACGAGGACCAGCTGGACTCATCCCTGGAGTCTGCTCTGTGAGTCCACCCGCACCAGGAGGACCATCACCACGAGGACCAGCTGGACTCATCCCTGGAGTCTGCTCTGTGAGTCCACCCGCACCAGGAGGACTGATCCACCTGCACCAGGAGGACTGATCCACCTGCACCAGGAGGACTGATCCACCCACACCAGGAGGACTGATACACCCGCACCAGGAGGACTGATCCACCTGCACCAGGAGGACCATCACCAGTTCGAGCCAAGTCTTGTCCCAAAGTGGGACCTGAACCAGAAACATTGAGACCTCAAGTCAACAACACGCAGCACCAAAGTTTAGTGTGAGAAAAGTTACCCACAATGCATCCAATCATTCACACAATTTAAGTTCTTTGTAAAGACGGGCGTCAATATAGTAGTAAAAAGAAGACAACATAAATGTCGTTGGAATACTTCAAATTGCGTGCTATTTTTATAGAATCAAAAGAACCAAAAACATCCGCACTTATTGGAACTACTTTGCATCTTGGAATGTGACTTTTCCGCATAAACGTTGGCGCTGCGCGTGATGCAAAAACCGCCGAGTCTGTCAACACTGTTCACTCGCTTCAGCACGTTTAGAGGAAACCGTAGAAACTGGATCACTTCACCTCAATCCCAGTTATACAACACGTGTTTACAAAGAGGGCGGTTTCTTTGTTTACAGAAGTTCAAACGCACTCGGCGACCGCGGCCAGGCACGTTCTTCAATTCGGTGGCGAAACTATCGGCGTTTTTTTGACGTTGACGATGAAAATGCAATAGAATCGACACAATATGAATCTGCCTCACGTCTGGGACTCGTCGAACTGCGAACAGCTGGCTCGTTTGACACGGTCGCCGTCCTCGAATCGCCTCGGTCGCCGTCCTCGAATCGCCGTCCTCGAATCGCCGTCCTCGAATCGCCATCCTCGAATCGCCTCGGTCGCTGTCCTCGAATCGCCTCGGTCGCTGTCCTCGAATCGCCTCGGTCGCCGTCCTCGAATCGCCTCGGCCGTGTTTTGGGTGCCGCGCGCTTCCGTCGGTTCTCTGTTCTTACTGCCAATGCACTCTCTGCCCCTCAGACACAAGCACAACTGTCAACCCGCTACTACGAACGTGCCAATGATTCCTTAAAGGCGCGCTGTGTAACTTTTCTGCCGAAGCGTACGACGTAGACATCTATTGACGCAAAAAATCTCCGACCGGTCGACCAATCAGAGCTCAGGAGAGTGTAAATGCTCCTGAAGATGACTCTTGGATGAAAGTCAAAACGTCTTCATTTCTTACCTACCGTGGACTATAGCTTCAAGAGTTAGCGCAATCGGATGGAAATCATAAATTTGGCGCAATTGGCGAATCGCAAAGGGTGCCATAATAAAACGACCAAATATCCTGTCTATTTCTGCGTGTAGAAGAATGCTAGCTAAAGTTTAGATCCGTACAAACGAGCACCGTGATACGTGCGAGTTGGTCAGTCTTTTTGTCAATTTGCGTTTAATTTTGAAAGAATAAATTGCAATTCTTGGGTATTTTTTCCCAAATAGTGCAGCAGGGACCACTTTAGGAGGACTAAGGGATTACATCAACTAGTTTCCGATGTAAAGACGGTTAGCCTTTAGCTCTTTTACGCGCTAATCGTCAGCTAAACCAAAACAGCGAAACTTTTACAAACTCAACAAAGACTTTTAACGATGCTCAGATGTGGCCCCAAACCTCATCAATTTTAGGTAGAAAAAGATAAAGGGGACTGAAGCCGAGTCGCTAAGTGAGTCGCTAGCAAGAGCGTCAAACACAAACCATGTCTGAGAATGGCCACCTGCTCGTCGCCGTGGAGATGTTTTCCAGTTACAGGTGCTTTCATTGCCAAAAAAAACCTTTCTTCCTCCAGGGAGTCGAGCACGTGGCGCAGAGAGGTTACATACTGCACTTTTTATTACGTCACTGCCACATGTGCACAGCCGCTAACACTAATGCTAGTCTGCGACGTCTTTACAACGGCTGCCAACTTCAAGCCAGTGCGAGTTTGTTGTCGCGTGTTCGCTACAGACCAAGTTAGGAATTTACAAAAATATACAAAAATCTATTTATTAGTCAAAGTAGTAAAAAAAATCAGACGTTTCTAAGTTAAACGTTTCTAAGTCCGACAAATTCACGTATTCCTCTGGTTCACTGCGGTCCAAAGATCTTCTGTGTTTACATTTTACTTGGATGAAAAAAGTTGTTGAACGCTGGTGCTATAGCTGTCGCCGTGACGACTTCTGACACGCGATTTATTGAATATGACGACACATGACAAGCTTGAAACGACTTTATGCCACCGACGCGATAATCGTAAAGCAGGATAATCAGTCAACTGTTTTCTAAACGTACAATCGTATCGTTAAAAACACGAGCTGAAACGAAGAAATGGCAGAACGACCAACTTAATGTTTTTTAAAAAATAAAATATGAGTTGCATTTGTTAATAATTCAACGCTCTAAAGTTGAAATTTGACTATTTCCCCCAAAAAATTTACAAAATATTTCCTGTTAGCGCAAAGAAATCCTGAAAACGTTCACACGAATACTGAGTTTCCCAAAAAATACTACCGATTGTGACGAGGCTGGATGTTGAGTTACACGGTTTACGAAGCCGCCGTTACCGTGACGACAAAAATCAGACATCGCGTGGCCAAAACTGAGCTGAAATGCGCCGTTTATCTGTCAAAACCGAACTATGTCAAAAATGTTCGTGTCCCATTTTCGTGGGAATTGCACCCGGTGCCGAAACGTGAGGAACAGCGACTCTAGTCCGAGCTCCGCATCCTCAAAAATGGCGCTTCGAAAGAGAAAACTGAGGCGGTGCCAAAGGGAAATAAAGAATCTGCCTCCACTTAAGACAATTGAAATAAAATGTTGCGATAAAGGTGCTTTTCCACTGCCTTAAATGTGCAAAGCGTTTCGGATGGAGAAAAAAAACACAGAAGAAGAAGAGACGCAACATCCTGCTTCGATTGTAACGGACTTTTCTTCCCCTCTTCCTCTTCACCCGACGCTCTGAGAAGATGCTGTTATGTGTGAACGACCGATATATTGTACAAATGTTTTAAAAAATGGGGCGGGGGGTGTACACTTGTTTTTTTAATGTTTTTTTGTTGGCCCAGTTGAGCTGGGTCCACCTACAGGAGCACAACGGCGTGGGCTTGTTTTTTCTACCGCCGGACGAGCATGTTTTACGCTTTGTAAACGGGGCTGCGCTGACATAAAAGACCTTTACCTAGAATATAAATATATGTACGCGCGTATCGGAGGGAAGCCATCGGGAGCTTTTACCGACGGGTTGCACAGAGACGAACGGGCGGGGCTGGGGGAGGGGGGCGGGGCTTTGTAAATATACTCGTCTTGCACAGTGAAAGGAAAGATGCGTTTTTGGCACTCGTCGATAATTTATTGTGAGAGCAGGAAAACTGAACGGGGAGAAACGGATGTTTTTGGGTTTTGTTTGTCGGAAAGTCGATACCGCGCGTGTACAGTCGACATGGTTTACCAGAGTATAGGCACTTTTACCCACAATCCTCCTCTTCTGACACGGCGTTCTTCAAAATCACAATAGTTTTGAAAGTGCGCAGCAAAAAAACGCAAACGACTATTTTTAGAGTTTGGCTGAGATTTATTCACGGATCGGGTCTAGAATAATCGATTTCTTAACGATATTATTAAATTGTCGACAAATTTTCTTACGGCGAGTGACATTCTGGGCCAGTGGAGTAAGAAAACTGCACAAATATTACAGTATTGACTTAATAAATGCATTACATCATTCGTTTTTCTATTGATTTTCATGTTGATTCACTGAAATGTTGTTGTGGCTGGTCCGCCCGTCTCCATGGTGATGTTATCGCTAGGCCTGAAATGTTCCATACGATGGCATTCATTTCATCCTGCATTTATTCAATATTGTAGGTGATATTATCGTGGAAAATACGCGCATTCTCACTGATAACATCTCCATGGAGACGGGCACAAAGTTCCACAGTGCAGCTTTAAGTTAACACACTTATACACGGTTGGTTAGCTTAGCATTATGAGCGGAAAAAGTGACTTTGTCGAACGCTAACGCTACATTTTAACCGTTGGCAGCTAGTTTTGCTCATAATCAAGAATATTGAATTTCTTTAAAATTTTTCATAAAATGTTTCAGAATTTTCAGCTGCATAAAAAATCGAACAGAAAACACAAGAAACGACGTCCAAAAGGAGAAAACGGAGGCGAAAAGCTTGTCATTTGTACTAAAGCGGTCGATAAAGTAAGCGAGACTGAACAGTACAAATATATGAACATTATCTAAAGCGAAAAATGTATTAAATTTAGTCAAAACTTTAAGTTAACACACTTATACACGGTTGATTAGCTTAGCATTATGAGCGCAAAAAGTGACTTAGTCGAACGCTAACGCTACATTTTAACCGTTGGCAGCTAGTTTTGCTCATAATCAAGAATATTGAATTTCTTTAAAATTTTTTATAAAATGTTTCAGAATTTTCAGCTGCATAAAAAATCGAACAGAAAACACAAGAAACGACGTCCAAAAGGAGAAAACGGAGGCGAAAAGCTTGTCATTTGTACTAAAGCGGTCGATAAAGTAAGCGAGACTGAACAGTACAAATATATGAACATTATCTAAAGCGAAAAATGTATTAAATTTAGTCAAAACTTTAAGTTAACACACTTATACACGGTTGATTAGCTTAGCATTATGAGCGCAAAAAGTGACTTAGTCGAACGCTAACGCTACATTTTAACCGTTGGCAGATAGTTTTGCTCATAATCAAGAATATAGAATTTCGTTAAAATTTTTCATAAAATTTTTCTGAATTTTCAGCTGCATAAAAAATCGAACAGAAAACACAAGAAACGACGTCCAAAAGGAGAAAACGGAGGCAAATAGCTCATTTTGCGCTCGTCGTTTGTACTAAAGCGGTCGATAAAGTGAGCGAGAGTGAACAGTACAAATATATTAACATTATCTAAAGGGAAAAATGTATTAAATTTAGTCCAAAAAGTCGTTTGAAGTGTTTTTTTGCCGCGTTCTGCAGAGACGCCGAGGCCGAGCAAACAAGCGTACTGTAAAAAAAGCCGGTTCAGGTGCTAAGCCGAGCGATGCGGCGCGACCACAGACCAACACACGTGAAACACACCTCAGGACAATCCTCCGCTCAGACCCTCCCCCCCCCCTTCCAACTTCAGCCTCGTCGCGTCTCTCGGCAACGTAACTGTTGTGATTCACGCGCCGCGTCTATGCCGGAGTGCCCAGAACGGGATTTAAGGACGATGCAAAGTGCTAAGACGTCCAGAGAGATGCCAGAAATGGGAGAGAAACCGTGACACCGTTTTTATCTTAGAAACGGAACTGAAATCACGATTATTGTTTCAAAACGATTGGAACCTGTCAGAATGAAGTATGTCTTGGTTAAATAATTTTTGTAACGTTACAAAAAGTGTTTTGGAGACGCAGAACCAGAGTACGTAACGTTCTGAACAGAAGGCAATTAAAAGTATTTTGGATTACAACGTCACGATTGTAAATTCGATTAACGCTACAGCCCAAATCTTTGACATTGATGCGTAAAATGTCAGGAAGAAAAAGACAATAATTTAGGCTGCAATTCTCAACCACAGCCTTAAAAAAATGACCACGAAGACATGAAGATTTTTAAATTTTAATACGCATCTAAACTCTCATTAGACCTTCTCTGCACTTCCAACATAGACCCCTGTCAGCCTCCTGTCAGACCCCTGTCAGAGACCCCTGTCAGACTCCTGTCAGACCCCCGTCAGAACCCTGTCAGACTCCTGTCACACCCGTGTCACAGACCCGTGTCACAGACCCCTGTCCCCTGTTGCAGACCCGTGTCCTCTATCGCAGACCCCTGTCGGACCCCTGTCGCAGACCTCTGTCAGACCCCTGTCGCAGACCCCAGTCGGACCCCTGTTCCCTGTCGCAGACCCCTGTCGGCTGCTTGTATTACTCTTAATAATCTACTCATAAAGTTGAATGGTCAAAAATAGCGACTTTCACAGACTCTCCTCATAAACTCGGCATTTACTCTGGTTTGAGAGAAAGTATTCTTCTTTTTGGGTGAAACATTTGTCTTTAAATGTTTTATATTTTGTACATTTGTATGTAACATATCATGTAAATAGACAGAGACAGCGATTTAAATCATCTGGAGGATTTTGTAGTCTTTGTAAAGCCCTAATAAATGGTATTTGGTGTCACACAAGAAAACACAAGTCTGTCCTCTTTGTTTTTACTATTATTGTGTAAGACACGTTATGTCCCACAATCAGACGAGTCTAATATGTCGCAGAGCATCCTCACATCATACAGACTTATGGTCTGAAACTGTAAGGAATCAAATAGATTACTACTGTATTTGGTTCAATATAAAGGTTATCTAACAGTACGTTTTTCATTATCATTTTTAAAACATTTAGAAAAAAATACTTATATTCAGCTGTAATGTGAGGTGAATGCCACTGGGGGGCGCTGCACTCTGTCTACTAAGATAAGATAATCCTTTAATATCCACACAAGGGGAAATTTCGTTGTTACTCAGTAGAACAGGAGGAAAGGACAGATTATAGGACGTTTCGAAAAAAACACACTCTTAATAGAACTCTTGGGAACTCTTGGGAAATAAAATAAAATAGATAAATAAAAAGATAAAAATAAGATAATAATAATAAAATAATGACAATAGAATAAAATAAAGTAAAAATAGCTAGCACATACTGCAGCATGGAGGGACTTTAGACTCTTTTCACACAGAGACCTAAAAATAGATGTAAACCAGTGCCTCCTCCCTCCTCCTCGTCAGTGAGGATACTGACTAAAGATGCTGACAAAAATTAAAAAAGAGGAAATTGACATTCTATACCGGCAATAAACACATTTAAAATGACTTAGAACATCAGAAATTGACACCATTTTGTTATAACAGACTTTACTATTCCTCATACAGGGGCAAACAGAGGGGTGTGGCCATATTGATCTAAAGCAGAAGAGCCTTTGTTCAGAGTTTTAACACAAAGATAAAGATGGAAAATGTATACCGGTCAAAGGAACAAAGGAATTATTAATGGAAGTGTGTTTTACTTTGATAAATGTATATGCTCCACCAGGAAGTGACCTCACTTTCTATACTGAAGTTGTGGATCTGATTGCAAACCACTCTGAGGGAACCCTTGTCTGCGGTGGAGACTGGAACTGGAACGTGTTCAGCCGACATTGGGTAAATCTATATATAACAAGTTTTGTAAATTAATACATAATGTAGGGCTGATCGATATCTGGAGGGAGATGAATCCTAATGTCCGCAGATATACACTTTTTTCCAACCCACACAACTACCACATGACTACTTTTTTATTTTCAACAAAGATAGTTCAAAAATTACAGAGGCAGATTTAAGTACATTAGATTTAAGCGATCATGCTCCTATTTACATCACTGTAGAACTGGAACAGAAATGTGATGGTATTTCCTGGTTCTAGTCAGGGTTCTGGATGTACTGCAGCTCGTTTGGAGAGACCAGTGAGCGGCCGTTACAGTCTAATCTACTGGAGACAAACGCATGGATAAGTCTCTCTAAATCTGGTTTAGACACTATAGTTTTTATTTTGGCAATGTTTTTTAGATGGTAAAAACTGCTGATGTTATTGATTTGATGTGTTAAAATTCAAGTCTGAGTCCATTATTACCCCCAGATTTCTAACTTGGTCTGTAGGTTTTAGAGCGAGACTCTGGAGGTGACACTTTTTCTTTGTTTCTGTGGGACAAAGACGATGATTTCAGTCTTGTCTGAGTTCAGCTGGAGAAAGATGTTTTGCTCCACACACTGATCTGTTGGATGCAGTGACAGAGTGAATCCACTGGTCCATATTCACCTGCCGACAGTGAAACATAGATCTGAGGTTGAACAGAAGGGGTCCCAGGACTGACCCTTGGGGCACCCAACAGGTCAGGGGCCTACAAAAAGAACCCTGGAAAACGCAAATTGGACAAGAAATATGACGTAATTCCTCATTCGTCCAGGAGTCCTAGTTCCATTGTATAAAAAGATTCAGTTGTATCATCTGGACTTTGTTTTTTTAAAAACATAACCTTCGACTCTCATCCAAGAGTCATGCGATCTGTGAAACGGTCCAAAAAATGTGTTTCTATTATACAAAAACCCATTGGAACAAATAGTGACTGCGTATGCATTATGACCGGTGATACGTGCCGAAAACAGGGGTCGGTATAACATGCGATCGATTTTGTTGTTGTTATTGTGTTGTAAATGTATGTGTGTATGTAATTTAATGTATGGTAGGTAACCATGGCGACAGAAAGCTGCTTTGAGAATTTGCTTCTTCTTTGGTGTTTTATGGCGGTCGGTATCCAAGTGTTACATTACCGCCACCCACTGCAGTTAGACTTTATTCTCCAGACTTTACTCTTGGTAATTCGTCTCCCAGTCCGACTTTATTCTTAAGATTTTATTCTTTAGACTTTATTTCCCCCCCCCCTCCTTCTCCCCTTCCTCTCGTCCCTCCGCTTTGAGAATGTTCAGTGGCTCTGAAGATGTATGACGGCTTCTAAAGTATAAAGTCAAAAGTCTAAGACGTACAACAACTACAGTACGACTGAGAGGGGAGTAAAGGAAGAGAAGTCTAAAGTCTAAGACGTACAGCTACAGTGGGTGGTGGTAATGTAACACTTGGATACCAACCGCCATAAAACACCAAAGAAGAAGAAGAAGAAGAAGGTGGCAGTCTAAGACGTACAACTACAGTAGTTGGCGGTCTAAGACGTACAGCTACAGTGGGTGGCTGTCTAAGACGTACAGCTACAGTGGGTGGCTGTCTAAGACGTACAGCTACAGTGGGTGGCGGTCTAAGACGTACAGCTACAGTGGGTGGCGGTCTAAGACGTACAGCTACAGTGGGTGGCTGTCTAAGACGTACAGCTACAGTGGGTGGCGGTCTAAGACGTACAGCTACAGTGGGTGGCTGTCTAAGACGTACAGCTACAGTGGGTGGCGGTCTAAGACGTACAGCTACAGTGGGTGGCGGTCTAAGACGTACAGCTACAGTGGGTGGCTGTCTAAGACGTACAGCTACAGTGGGTGGCTGTCTAAGACGTACAGCTACAGTGGGTGGCTGTCTAAGACGTACAGCTACAGTGGGTGGCTGTCTAAGACGTGCAGCTACAGTGGGTGGCTGTCTAAGACGTACAGCTACAGTGGGTGGCTGTCTAAGACGTACAGCTACAGTGGGTGGCTGTCTAAGACGTACAGCTACAGTGGGTGGCTGTCTAAGACGTGCAGCTACAGTGGGTGGCTGTCTAAGACGTACAGCTACAGTGGGTGGCTGTCTAAGACGTGCAGCTACAGTGGGTAGCGGGTATGTAACACTTGGATATCAACCGTCATAAAACACCAAAGAAGAAGAAGACTCAGAACCAAGTAAGGAAGCAACCGTTTTCATAAAGCGCTTTTCACAGAAAACAAATACAAAGTTCTTTAGAATGAAACAGATGGCAAGCAAGCTTAAGAATGAGTGCAGAGCTGTGGACAAGCAGACGCTGAATCCTGAGGAACGAAAACGCATTCATCGCAAAAAGCGAAAGATTGCACGTAGAGTCATGTTCCCAGAGGAAAATCTACATCCTGAAGCCCAAGAACACGCTCCCAAACAATCCACTGATCCAAATCCTGAAGCCCAAGAACACACTCTCAAACAATCCACTGATCCAAATCCTGAAGCCCAAGAACACACTCTCAAACAATCCACTGATCCAAATCCTGAAGCGCAGGA